>NC_088915.1:57120000-57423030 GCF_963576675.1 Euphorbia lathyris
AGGAGATGGAGAAATATCTACTTCTGAGCTCCCAGGTTCCCGGCAGATGCCAAAGCATTGATAGCAGTAGTTGGGGCATTAGCTTCTCCCGCCTCTGGGGCTTCGAATGCAGTAAATTGATCCAATTTGGTTCCAGATGCTACTCATTGGTTTTCGTTATTGGTTCCCGTTCCTGTGGAGGAATAGAAGTAAGTACTTTTTTAGCAGTTCCTTCCCTTGGAGAAAGGAATGAAGTGGTTCTTGCTTGGATCACTCTATGTAATGAGATTGAGAATCTCATAGCAATTGGTCAATTGGTACTGTGTGAGAAGAAATACCATACCGCTAGCAGGCTAGAGCTGCTTCTTTCAAACTACTATTCTTTACGTCAAACTACTATTAGTTAGCTCAAACCACCTTTCTTCAACAAAGATGGTCTCCCCATCGCACTTCCTTCCTCTTAGCTCTTAGAATAGCTGATCAACGAGATCGTATAAGCCCAGGTATCATCTGATACCGGTATCAGTGGCTATGGTAAAAGTGCTTTCCAATCCGTCACGTCGTCCCATCCTCTTAACGCGAGGAGCTTTACGAAGTTATTTATTTGCATGGTAATCTATTTAGAGCTTAGACGTTCTTACTCTTCTGTTCTTACTTTTCTTTATATCCGGCAATTTTGCCACTTCTCTACCAACTCCCTTGCATTTCTTTCCATATCATCCCAATATAATCCAGCAATTCTATCCTTCCTGACTAGAGGTGCTGGTTCGAGTCCAGCTCGTGACAAGGCCTTTTTGGTCATATACCTTGGTCTTGCTCTATGATGGGCAATTGACTCTTTAAAGTCAGAGATGCGGGGTTTGCCTGTGTTGTATCTTCCTTTCCCTTACCTTTCTTTCCGAGAAGTAATTAGGTAACGAATAGAGGACTTCTTTCGCTGTCTGTTGTGAGATTAACTTACTTCAGTAAGCTCAAGAAAAGCAAGATTGACTCATATCTTATTACTATACGATATTAATTACTCTATTCTTTTATTGAGTTTTTTGCGTTAGAAATCCATTTAGGTCTATTGGGCTAAGTACGGATCTGATCAACTTATCCGGATCCATTTAGGTCTCTTAAATATCCGGGTTTAGCTGTTGCCATCACAATCTGGATTCTTTCCTCAATTTTCACCAGGTAACCTAAACCTCTCTGCATAATCAAGGGACGACAGGAGCACAAGCGAAATCCAAGCAAAAATGGCGGTGGAAGAGCCACTGAAATCATCGCTACCAACCACAGAAGAAACTGTTAATCCAAAATCTCTGGATGATGTAAACAATGATGAGCCAGAGGAAGGAGAGATCTTGGACGATGACGAATCTTCCAGCAAGAAATCGACCGCTGTTATCTACGAGCCGCATCTTCTTGAGAATCAATGGACGTTTTGGTTTGATAATCCATCTGCCAAATCCAAACAAGCCACCTGGGGAAGCTCTATGCGGCCTGTCTTCACTTTTGGCACTGTTGAGGAATTTTGGAGGTGAAAGATCTTTCCTTCTCTTTCTTCTTTTCTTCAGATATATCTTTAGCTTTTATGATGTAAAATGAAGCTTATTGCTGTTCTTGTTGGTTCGATTTGCTTTTCTAATTGACTAAATAGAGATCAGGTGGATTTGTTTTCTTGTTCAGTCTGTCTCCTGTCTTATAATTGTGTTGGTGATAAACTAGAAGATTGCTTAATGAAAAAGATCTCGATGCATTTCTTTATTTGTTTGTGCAATGCATATATTGCCTTGATAAATCAATAGTGGACAGGTCTAGTATGTATCTGTTGGTATTAAATGCATATAATTGGAGTCGTATCCGCTTGTTCTCTGAAAACATGGAGATTATCTTGGAAACTATAAACTGCTTAAAGACAAGCAATTGCTCATATCCTTTCTTTCATTTCAATTCGATTGTCTTAGATCAAGTAGATGCTGTCTAATTTTAAAATGAAGGATGGTAATTTTGTTAGGTTATTTCAGGTAATAAAAGGTTTCTATTTTGTGTTATTCGTATGAAGTGATGCCAAGAAGTGAAGGTTTGTTCATGTTGGTGCTTGGTTTTGCGAAATGGTAGTCATTACATTGACAGCATGATATAGCCATTAACTTTTACTCTGCTGAGTTGGACATTGCTTGATGCCAATTTCATGCATATTGTTGTGTATATGATAGCTTAATCATAAGCATAATTTTAGGAGTTTAGATAACAAATTGGAACATTTTATGCAAAAAATTCTGTGCCAGAATGATGCTACTTGTGCAGTGTGAAGAACTCTACAAGGCCTTCTGTTCTATTGATAATATTCTCTCTATTCCCTTCTGGAAGTAAAAAAAAAAAAAAAAAAAAGCATTTTGCTTTATAACTGTGCTGTTGAATATAAAATATAAATTTGGAGTATTCGTAAAGTGGATATTCTTCTCTTCAGTCAGTTGAAGATAGATTTGGTCCTGTTGAATAGCTGCAATTCTATATTGTTGTTCAGCTGAAGAAAACGAAACTGATAATTTCCTGGCTGTCAAACCTATTCATTTTACTTGGTTTCTTAACTATTAAGGTTTCACCTTAGGTATTGGTTTTTTTCTTTCCCTAACTTGTCAATGTGTATGCAGTGTTTACAATAATATACATCATCCAAGCAAGCTGGCAGTAGGAGCGGACTTCTATTGTTTCAAATATAAAATTGAGCCAAAGTGGGAGGATCCTATTTGTTCCAATGGAGGGAAGTGGACTATAACCTTTTCCAAAGGGAAATCCGATACCTCTTGGTTGCATACGGTATGTTCATATTCTTTCAAGCTACTACTTAATTCTGCATGTCCTCTGATAGAGCTTCTTATTTCCTTTACACATTTGTGTTTAGTTGCTGGCTATGATTGGAGAGCAATTTGATCATGGAGATGAAATCTGTGGAGCAGTTGTTAACGTTAGGGCTAGGCAGGAAAAGGTATCTATTTGGACCAAGAATGCTCCCAATGAAGCTGCTCAGGTAACTGATTTTATTGAATTAACACTCCTAGTAACTTGGTAATTATTTCTTAGTAAAACCGTAAGATATTGTGCTCCTAGGGATTGTTGTGATGATGTAGCTGTATCCTCTAAACTCCATTTTGTAATGTGCAGCTGAGCATTGGAAAGCAGTGGAAGGAGTTCCTTGATTACAATGAAACTATCGGATTCATATTCCATGTAAGATGCAGTACTTTTGAGGCTTTAGGTTGTGATGAACCAACTTAAAAAGATGCTAATGTGTGTATTTTGTTTCCTGGTTCAGGACGATGCAAAGAAGCACGACAGAGGTGCCAAGAATCGCTACACAGTATGAGTTGTACAGACGGTTTATTCTTGTGGAGCTATGAAAACCATTTCATAACACACCAATAGCCTAGAGATGCCAACGTAGAACAATTTCTGTTTAACTGTTTGTTCATCTGATGGATGCCAATGCCATCTAGTTTTAGCTACAATGATTTTGAAGTCCGCTTTTCTTCTTTCATTAGATTTACTTGTATCCAAATTATAATTTCCAATCATAGTACTATTTGTAAGGCTTTGCACAAATGAATGTTCAACCTATGAAGCTATGAACAGATGATACAAGGTTACGGTTTCAGGCACCAAATGTAGTTTTAAAAACTCATTACATTTTGTTTGTTTGTTAGAAGAGCTCTGGTATGTACGGCGCAACAATTAATTAAGTTCAACTAATACATAAACAGATACAAATTTAAGTACTCTTGTACGACGCAACAATTAATTAAGTTCAACTAATACATAAACAGATACAAATTTAAGTACTCTTGTACGACTTCGCCTTATAAATACTTAAACTGAACATTCATAACCTACAAAAATACCATCATTTACAATGTCTCGCTGGAAAAACCTATTAACAAAAGAACAATACAAACTCCACTCTTCTTTTTTTCTTTTTTCTTTTTTTTTTTCTTTTTCCTTTTCTAAATCCAAAGCTATTTAGAATATCTCTCCTTCCTCTTCATCCCCGTTTAATACATCATCCACATCCTCAATATCATCATCTTTTATATAGAGACCCAACCTCTCCAGTGGACTCCCAAATTGAGTTCCTTGGATCTCTCGCTTGGCCATTTCAGCCCCTTTACGCCTAAAACTGAAACCATAGGATAGAGTACATCCACTAATCTTCTCAAGTTCTTTTACAATATCCAGATTCAGCACGATATCAGCAGTTTTCTCCATCTGAAAACACCAACATCTCAACATTAGGCTGAGATTCTATGTAAAAACAGCATACGATAAATTTTCCAACAACTAAAAAACTCTAACCTTCTGCAAAGCAATTCTAGCAGCCTCCCTTTCTTTCTCCCTTTGTTTTTTCAACTCAAGTTCTTCCCTCTTCCGAGAGGCAGCTTCTGCTTCTCTGATTCGGGCTTCAATCCATGCCTTCTCTGCATTACCTCAGATTATCATGATTTGCTCAAGCCATCAATATAAAACATTGCAGGACACAAGATCATGAAAGAGGGATTAAATTGGACAGGCAGCAACAAATGTACAGAAACTTCATCCATGCCTACTAGCAAGAGGGAGACGATAAAAAAAAATGAAAAAGGGACATTCAATTTATACGCTAAATTACATTACCTTCACGCTGCCTCTTTTCCAATCTTTCCTTCTCTTGCTGCAGCTTTACTGGATCAGCCTTGTCACCCTAATAACAATCATGAAAATCCACAATTTAAAATGGAAACCAATAATATTCTCAGCTGAGTGAGGAAATAGAATAGTCATTACTTGATCAAGAAGTGTCTTATGCTGCGCTTTCAAGATGGTATCTGCAAAGCGACGCTTTAACATGGCAGCACGGAGAGCCTTTGTTGGGGACAATTGTACATCAAAAATCGGAGGTTTCCATCCTAACCACAACAAAAGGAAAACATTGGGCGACAATATAATTTAAAGAAAATTAAGATAACGATTAAACTGACGAAAAGATAAACTAACCTTCACCTGAAGTGGCATCTGTTGCAGGAGTCATAAGCTGAGAGCTCGGGCACATATATTCATCATCCAAACCACTTACAGCCCCTTCAAATATAGATCCCATAATCGTCCAATTATCAGGTCATCCAAAACTTGGTATTGGAACATCAGAAGATATATAATTTAAGATTTGCTCACCATCAGAATCTGGATCTGACTTGCTCATCTGTGATGTTGACATGCTTTTTCCCCGAACAGCCTACATTTGTATCAATCACAACAAATCGTCAATTCGTCAGCATTTCATGTCAAGGAACATTCAACAATATTTTTGCCCGAGGAAAATGGATAATAAAATACCAGTTTTGAGGTATCCGTGCTACACGTGTGATCTCTTCCTGAAGATCTCTCACACGTGATACCTAAACCAGTACATGAACATATAAGCAAGGTAACTACAAAAAGTGCTGAAATACAAGAGTAAAACCTAGAAATAGATGACTAATAACCTGAAGTAGCATTGGCTGAATCACTGTGAAGGCTGCATCGACAGGCACTCCTCCCACATTTACCACATTTATCAGCAACTATACTAAGTGATGGGTTGACATTGGCAGGGGCACATGTTTGTCTTCCATCACTATCAGTGCCTATAAGACACATTGCCAGTTAGCTCCAATAAAGAGCCACATAAAGCAGAAACTATATTCTGCCACTTCATACCTTTTTGAGAATTATGCTCCACTGCCTTTTTTATGCAGTTCTCAATTGGTTTAGAAAGCTTCACCTATTTAAAAACGAAGATTAGTGATATATGAGAGCAACATTACACACATAGCATATCAGCATAAGTATATATGCTAATCACTGTTATTAGAATCTTACAATTATCTATTCAAACAATTCGATTCAATTCAGCTCTATGTCGAGCCGAATCTAAATTATAACAGAAGCTTACGATTCGCGCACGTGACTTCGGCGCATAGTGCACCAGGCGCCAGCCTTAGAACCTTGACATCCCTAATGCAGGCGAAACCGACGTGCCTTGGTGAGTTAGGGGCAATTTTAGGGTTTTTTACAGTTAGCATATATTATACAACTGTAATACGAACTGAGGGTTCCAAATAAGCAAAAGAAACTAATATTAGAAGAGGAAGAGATTATACACTAAACGTTTTAATTAATTAGAAGAGGAAGAGACAGTCTTATTAGAAGAGAAAGAAGCATAGTACAACATAAACACAGAAGTTGAATTCAAACAGAAGAAACTGATTTTGTTGATTAGGATAGAGAGGATCAGTTTCATGATCAAGAGTTTAATGATGCTTTAGATGAGTGCGATAGCAATGATGAGTGATGAAGTTGGAGTGTTTTGATGAGTAGAGCTTACAATTTTGAATTCAACTTTAGCTTTCTAATATGGGGTTTATTTTGCATTTTAGAATTTATTTATACTTAAGAATAGTATCATGATTTAGTATTCATTGCATTTTTATGTTAGTTTTAGTTTTTACAATTTTTGTTTTTGTAGGTGCACCTTGTCTCCATATGGAGCGCACCATCACCTTGCACCATGTGCCTTTAATAATTCACGATTCAAATCATACTATTCAATTCAATTCAGCTCTATTTCTAGCCGGATCCTCATCACCATTCATCAAAAATTTCAACACTAACTACTAAACTAGCTCTCCTATCAAAGCAAACTAGCTACATTCGACCATTATCAAGTTATCAACTCAAACTAGTTCCATTCAATCATTATCAAGTTGACAACTAGGCAAAAAAACAGAGTCGGAAACTCAAACTCTCTGATTTGGGAATTAGTTTTATTAGGATTGCATTTGCATTAGATTTGAATTTTAAGTAATTGGTTGATATGATTTCGTTTTTGACATTAAAATTGTATTTCTAGACTAATATTTGATAATATTTTGAGTTGAACATTGTAAATATTTTATTTTTTTTTAGTATCATGAATTTGAACCAAATCTTACAGTTCGATTTCATTCACAATTCACAAAAAGTGGATTCAATTCAAGAGTCGACTCTCGATTTGACAACTATGCTGCTAATGCATGTAAATTAAGAACCAGACAATTGACAAGCTTTTATAATTGAACTGAGTAACTATGAGAGCATAATAGCACAAGTCATCAAAGATCTGGAAGGAATAACTTACTTCTGCAGCCCTTACATTTGAGGAACTCCTAACTGCCTTATCTTCAGAAGATTTTGTTTTCTTGGATAAACCAATATTCTTCAAAGGTGGAGTATCAGGAGAATTCTGGCTTGTATCACTAGTTTCCTTTATCTTCACCCTTGAAAATTTCCCACCAACAGATTTGGATGCTTCACGATTCCATTTTTCCTCTAGGGATTTCCACTTTGTCTCAAAAATCCTTTTCAACGTCACTGCAATTGTATGGACATAGTTCGTTGGAGGATTATACAACATTGCATTTGAGAAAGTCAGTCTGACATCAGCTGCAAATTCATCAGTTCCACAATACAGACTCCTTTCCAGCTTAGAGCTTATCGTCCCTAAATCCATGGGCTTTGATATGATTGAAAAATAGTCGGGAATATTAAGTGCCACAGGATCCACCGGCTCTCTAAAAACCCAACCAGATGGATGAGTTATCAGTGATTTTACAAGAGAAAAACACTGTTGCATCACACCACGATCCATCTTCTGCTTCTTCATGGATTGAAGCTCTTCCATCATTTTCTGCTTCTTCATGGGTTGAAGCTCTTCCATTCCTGATGGACTACGCCTATTGGAAACTTGCACAGTACAATTGTGCTTAACATTCTGGCCATTATATGAATTCTCCGATACACTGCATGCAGTCTTGCATATCTTTCTTGCAGGAGCAGCTTCTATAATTTGGGAGGAAAACTTAATCCTCAACTTCTTGGCTACTACAGGCTCAGCAGCAATCATTCTGATTATTTGCAAGAACACAAGATGCACGTCAAATATTCCTAGGTTTCAGAAACCATATAAAAATTTGCCTCCTAACAAAATAAAATCAACATGAACCATAACCGAGTCGCAGATCCTGTCACAAGTATTAAACAGACAGTCACGTCATAAATATTAACAATAAACTCAAGAGGAAAATATAAATTGCAAGGCAAGAAACTCTTTTGCGAGTCTAAAAGTTCATCAGCAATGAGTTTGATAGCATACAGTCATGACGTACTTCAAATTATAAAGAAAACCCCAAAAAGAGTACCTTTGGCTACTCCGTGGATGGGTTTATCAAACTACATGCAAATAAATAGAAGACTAAATTTGGTTCCATGAAGATGATGGGATTGCTAAAAGTATCAAATGAAAACGCTAAAGGCAAACATGCAAAACATACTAGTTCTTCGAGAAAAGAAAAAAAAATCATCAAATCAGGAATACCATACATATCAAGAATAACCATACTAGATAAAATAACCATACATATTAAGAATTAATTACTCTAACGAATTAGCAAATTGCAAGCATCTGAAGCCACATCGAGATTTTCGAATATACAAATAAATTAAAAAGGGAAAAGAACCAAATCGAAGGCGAAAACTCAATCTTCGATTTCCCACCATTTTTTGTCAATTATTTTCTGTCAAAAGTGATTTGATGATTCACGCAATGTAAATTTTCATACCAAAGACATTTTACAAAAGGAAAGAAAGAAGTAAACAAAATCCTTATCAGAGATCACAAACAACTTAACAAAGGTCCTCGATAAATAAAAAGACAAACAATTGAAAATTGAAACTCACAAAAACTATAAATCTTCCCAGCAACTTAGTAGCAAAGATAAAACCAAAAAAGAGCTTTAGGGTTTTGGAAAACACTTACGAAGACATAATCGGAGGACGGAGAAAAACTGGATCCGTCGCACAGAAAGAAAAAACAAAGATGCAAGAAGCAAAGATCTATTCGATGCAAAGACAGAAAAATAGAGAGGAAAAGCGAAGGGTTTAGAGTGACAGTATCGAGAGTGAGCTGCCTCTAGGGTTTTTGGCTCTCATATCTCTCTCGCTGGCTCTCTATCCCTCAACTCGTGTATTGACCCGAGCGAGACTCGGTTTTGGTATATCCTTGGAAAATCCGTAACTATTACCTTGTTCCAGTAGAATTACATTTCCACCCCTAATAATGTCGGTTAGTCAAACAGAATGCT
The DNA here is from genome assembly GCF_963576675.1 of Euphorbia lathyris. Classification (NCBI taxonomy): domain Eukaryota; kingdom Viridiplantae; phylum Streptophyta; class Magnoliopsida; order Malpighiales; family Euphorbiaceae; genus Euphorbia; species Euphorbia lathyris. Next base: position 57,129,159 of record NC_088915.1, read on the forward strand.
TCTGTCCCAAGCATGTCAAATTTGTCAAAATAAATCACCTACTTGAATAAAAATAAGTGAACTGCCATTTACCGCCCCCTAATTTACTTATCACAGTAGTTGTTGTTTTTTTTTTTTTTTTTTTTTTTTTTTGACAGTTTTACCCTTTTCATTATTTGAACTAAAACAAACCAAAACCTCTCAAATCCTCTCAAGCATTTTTAGATTTCCAAAAACCCGACCTAAAACGACATGGCACCAAAACAAGGAAATGGAAAACGCTTCATGACGATTTCGGTATGTTTTTTTTTTCAATTAATCGTTTGAAAACACGAGTTTCGTCTCCGAAATCGGAGACGAAACTCGGCCAAATTGGCCTAAACGGGTGCAGATCCCGTTTTGGCCTAGCGACGAATGCATGAACTATGCGTTCGGCGCTAGGCCGAAATGGGATCGCCACCCCGTTCCTACTATAAGAGAAACGGGTGGCGCACCTGTTCAGTCCTAGGGCCAACCATGTGTCGCCGCCCGTTTTGGCCTACAGCGGGGTGGTGTGAGTCACCCGTCCAGGCCAAAAACGGGCTATTTTTAAATTTTTTTTTATATCGATACCGGGACGTCAGTGGACGGACCCAAAATAGTAAAAAAATTCAAAAACGTACAATTGAAGATTAGAAATAAAAAAAATGTAGTTAATTGGTTTGTTTGTTCATTTATAGGCTGACATTGCTGAGGGTGCTTCTGGACACCGGCATACTTCCAGACGTGCTGTTACTGCTTCTGCTCGGAGGATTCGGACCGAGCAGACATTGATGGGGGACGCCCAGAGGGCACACGATGCACACGAGGCTCGTGTTGGATATCAGGAGCAGGTTGATGATGTAGAGATGGACGCAGATGACTCTATGCCTCCTCCGAGTGCTGATACTATCCCAGTACCCCCTGGCATAGTGACGAGGGGTCGAGACGAACGTTTTACTGCTGCAGCAGGGTCATCTTCTGGTATGAAATCACAACTTACATTATAAAATTATTTTTGTATTAGTTGAATTTAGTTATTATTATATGATTTACTCTGTATTAGTTGAAATACAAAAATATTCTGTAATTCGTGTACTGTAATTTTAGGTAGCAGCAAATGCTTCAGGAGTGCTGCTGAGGATGACTGGATTGTGAAGACCCCCATCCTCGAGGGTCCAGTTTGATGGAGCTGTGATCCCCGAGCTTTCTAGGACATATTGCATGTGCTATCTGGAGCGGGCAGGATAGGGGCATCCTTAGGTGCCAGACCAGAGCATGTTATTATGGGAAGATGGTGTTATGGCACAGCGATGCTTCTGAGGAGATCTGGTCGCATATCGAGTCGTCTGGGTTGTCCCATCTTCCAGCTATCATATACGGCCACATCGATGCACCTCTGATTACTGCTTTTGCGGAGTGAAGGCAGCCAGACACGTCATCATTCCACATGTCGTTCGGTGAGATGAGCCTTCTGTTGCATGACGTGTGGCAGCTTTTGCGCATCCCTGTAGATGGGGACATGGTGACTGCTGAGATGGGTCCGGAGGAGCTCCAGTCATGTGTAATGGACTTGTTTGGGATGACTCGGGTAGAGTTATTGGTCGGTCACTATTTTTTCGGCGGTATTCGAGTGGCTTCCGTCATGGAGTATTGTCAGGGAGATCGGATTCCCGATGCCCAGGCTACAGCTTGGACGTGGCTGATGCTTGGTTCCACCTTGTTCGTAGACAATAATGGTGACCGCATCTGACCTTCCTGCCTGTTGGAGGTGCAGGACTCGACAGTTGGAGCCATGGGATTCTCGTGGGGCTCGGCTGCACTAGCATATTTATACCGTCATTTAGGTATTGCTAGTAGAGGAGACTACGGCAGATCATTAGATGTCTGACATTGCTTCAGGCATGGATTTATAGGTACTTCCCATGCTTCAAGCCTCATCAGGAGGGAGTTGACGTGGACCCCGATCTTCCTAGGGCTTCCATGTGGACATCCATCGTGTTAAAGAAGAGTGATGAGAGGCTGGGATCATATCGAGCCCGGATTGATAGATTGATAGCGGACGAGGTACAATTCACTTAGTTTCCATTTATTTATTAATATTTTGATTTACTTGTATGTTAATTTAGTTGTATATATCTATAGGTGATGTGGATGTCATATGGTCCTGAGGCCATTACGGGTACCCCGAGGACGACATACGCCGGCTGGATACGATACAAGGATGTGATCGAGCCGTACATACCGGGCAGATGCCTTCGCCAGTTGGGCTACGTGCAGACCATCCCTAGACCGATATTAAGGCCTTCCAAGGTCGTACGTCTCTGGTCTACCAAACAGTATCGGGTAGATGTGCCGTATGTGATGTCGCCGGATTGTTGGGACTCGTTTCCCGAGTTGGCTATGCTGATATTATCTCGATTCACGCCAGCATGGATTCCATCGGCTTGTGAAGATCAGTACATGAATTGGTACTATCGAGATTCACATCCTCGTCTAATTTCGAATATTACTGGACCCGCACCGACTGTTCATACTCGATCAAACAGTGAGATTATAAGTGATTTTGTTTTTAATTTACTGATTTTCAAATATGAAATGATATTTGCCAGAGTTTGAAATAATATTTGTTAAGTCTGTGTTTTTTCTTCTTTCAGTGGGTTATGAAGGAAATTAAGGCTAAGGTATAGCAGCGGAAATATAAAAATTTTAGCCTACTTCCTTTTAACCATAGGATCCGTTAATCGTTATTTCATATAAAGAGGGATAAGAAGAAATACGTTTCGATGATCAATCTACCGTTGCAAACGAAGTGCCCACAACTTCAAAGGAGATGTAAACTGTTTACCAATCTGCCCCTATCCAAAACAAACCTTCCAGACCTCTGAACGACAATCCATTCGGTGGAAACGTGGAAGAATATGTCTAGAAGCTACTGTCCAAATATCGCGACGATCCGACGGTTCAATCTCCGGGAATCCACGAAAGAGTGAACTGACCTGATGTAGGCGAAGAAAAACGAATTTCTCCCTTTTGATTGTTTTTCTTTCTTTCGTGAACACGGTGAGATTAAGTTAGAATCAACCCTTATGAGATGCAACCAAATTAGATTGCCTCTAATTAACCAACACAAGATCAAGGAGAAAGAGGGATGAATAAGATTAATCAATCGATGGGATGCCGTATGAATTCTTGTCCACGAACTAGGGGATGGGAATTCTTTTTCTCTCTCTAATGAGCAATTTCGAAAATCACTATAGGGGGAGGTTATGGGCTTAGTCGAAATTCACTATAGGGAGGGGTATATATATATTAGCTTGTATCTAAACCCTAGTTAGATAGGAATAGGTTACTTAATAGGAATCCGATTCGGAAAAAGATTCCTAATTATTATCTCACTATATATCTAATATATTTAGGATAATAATAAATAACATAATTGGATAATAATAGGAGAATATTAATCTAATTAAAACTCCTAATTAAATTATCTCTTAATTAATTTAATTCATAATCCTAATCTAATTAGGATTAATGGAATAAAATTAATTTCTTACTAACATATATAAATTTCGGCCCCCTCCTAGTATTTGGGCCTTACTGGGCTTAATTGGGCTTCCATCTATTAATCATATCCATCTCTCTTTTGGTTCCAAGTCTTATGTGTGATCCATTAGGTCCTTACTACTTCTGGCCGTATGCAACCTATTAAATTAATTTCTTCAAGAATTATATTTAATCCCTTGCATAACGGAATGATGTACAGAGTATGTTATTGGCAAGTCCGTAATCATTCCCCCAGAGTCTGTTAAGAAGACAGGTTGATTCTGTCGTTAACCCTTCCGTATTAGTTACGGTATAATACGATCCTTTATCAACTACATCCTTGAACTGAATCTTATGACTATGGGTAATGTCAAGTCACATATAGCGAGACGTTCGTTTTACTTGTTATTGGCCGAGTCAACTCAAAAAGATAGGTTAAGTGAAATCTGTATTTCTACTCTTAAGCTATCACCTTGCAAGGGTTTAGAGTCAAGTCTTCCACAAGCGATCCTTGGATGTATCTCCCATTAATCGGGAGTGATAAATGCTCAATCCAATGTATAACTACCCTGAAATTACTTCCTGTGACACCCAACCTTTGCAGTTCACACCCCAAAGTCATCTCTGTTAAGGATCGTGGGACCACAGGATCAAAGTCTCACATTCGGTAATTCAGGATGACCAATTAACATTCCTTTGAGTCTGAGGATTAGTTATACCTATTAATACCAATGAGATGAACAGTTGACAAGGATGAATCTACCCATCCTGTTATCTCAAGTCGGATCCCCAATCCTAATGAACAACGTTTCACCGGATCTATGTAACTGTCCAGATATCTATATATGTGAAGCTTGTGAGATCAGCTTTCTGTCGGACAGAAGACATTGTTACATACAAGTCTCAACTGTGATATATCAATCCTAAATATATCACTTGACTTGGGGTGGTTTTAAGTTTATTAGTTTATTATAAAGTTTTGTCTCACTTCATGCTTGTATCAACACTTTATAATCACTTTAAACAAACTTACGGATTTCCTTTTATTAGACTTTATTTAGTGCTTAAAAGGGATTGCCTTTATATAGTTATAAAACATATATCTCATTAAAACAAATGATATAAAGAACAATTCATTTACAATAAGTTTGTATCCTGCAACAATTGACTATAGGACACAAAACCCCAACATACTCCCACTTGGACTAAAGCCAATTGTTTCTAAAACTTATCCCAGTAGAAGTTAAATGACGATCATGTACTTTATGGGTTGAAGGCTTTGTCAACGGATCTGCAACGTTGTCCTCTGTAGGTACTCTTTCTATTCTCACATCTCCTCTAGCCACAATCTCTCTTATGATGTGGTATCGCTTTAGGTAGTGCTTGGATGCATTATGAGACTGTGGTTCCTTTGCTTGCGCAATGGCTCCATTGTTATCACAGTACAGAGTAATGGGATTGACAATGTCAGGCACCATACCTAGTTCTGTAATGAACTTTCTAATCCAAACTACTTCCTTTGCTGGTTCCGCAGCAGCGATGTACTCTGACTCGGTCGTAGAGAAAGCTACGCTTCCCTGCTTGGAACTTTTCCAACTGACCGCGCCCCCATTTAGGATAAACAGGTATCCTGATTGGGATTTAAAATCATTCTCATCTGTGAGATGACTAGCGTCTGAAAATCCTTGTATTTTCAGATCTCCTTCTCCGTACACTAGAAACATATCTTTAGTTCTTCTCAAGTACTTAAGAATGTTTTTGATGGCAATCCAATGCTCGTCTCCCGGATTCCCTTGGTAACGACTCGTTACAGATAACGCGAACGCTACGTCGGGTCTAGCGCATAGCATAGCATACTAATCGAACCGATCGCGCTGGCGTACGGGACTACAGCCATGCGTCGTTTGTCATCATCAGTTTTAGGACATTGATGATTGTTTAACTTTACTCTATGTACCATGGGTAAGTTACCTCGTTTCAATTCAAGCATGCTAAACCGATTTAGCACCTTTTCAATGTATGTAGCCTGTGAAAGACCAAGCAGTCTACGTGATCTATCCCTGTAGATCTTTATACCAAGTATATAGGCTGCTTCACCGAGGTCTTTCATTGAGAAGTTACCGGATAACCATATTTTTACTGACTGTAATAGAGCAATGTCATTTCCCATTAACAGTATATCGTCCACATATAGTATAAGAAATGCTATAGAGCTCCCACTTGCTTTCTTGTAAATGCAAGCTTCTTCGCAATTTTGTTCGAAACCAAATTGTTTTATGGTTTCGTCAAAACGCTTGTTCCAGCTTCTAGATGCTTGCTTGAGTCCATAAATGGATCTCTGAAGTTTGCAAACTTTATTTGCATCCTTTGATATGAAACCTTCAGGTTGCATCATGTATACATCCTCAAGCAGGTTTCCGTTTAGGAAAGCTGTTTTCACATCCATTTGCCAAATCTCATAATCAAAATGAGCGGCAATTGCAAGCATGATTCTGATTGATTTGGACATAGCAACGGGAGAGAAGGTTTCGTCATAATCAACACCTTGTTTTTGACGATATCCTTTCGCTACCAACCTAGCCTTGTAGGTGCTAACCTTTCCATCCATGTCAGTCTTCTTTTTGAAGATCCATCTGCACCCAATGGGTTTTATCCCTTCGGGTGGATCAACCAAAGTCCAAACTTGGTTAGTATACATGGAATCCATTTCAGAATCCATGGCCTCAAGCCATGCTTTAGAATCTGGACTAGTAAAAGCCTCTTCGTAGTTTTCGGGTTCGTCGTCTAATACAGGAACCTCGTCATCATCTCCCACTAGAAAACCATATCTAACTGGGAGTTCACGAACTCTTCGTGATCTATGAATAGGTGCCACTAGAGTCTCATCTAATGGGACTTCTTCGGGTACCTCGACCGCCTCCGTTGTTTCAGTCGGCGTTTCTTCCTCTTGAACTTCATCGAGTTCAATCACGCTTCCCTTTTGTGTTTTTTCGAGAAACTCTTTCTCTAAGAAGGTTGCGTGTTTGGATACGATCACTTTCTGATCATCTGGATGATAGAAGTAATATCCCATAGTTTCCTTAGGGTATCCAATGAAGAAACATTTATCAGATCTAGAATCTAATTTGTCGGACGCAACGCGTTTGACACATGCTGAACAACCCCACACTCTCATGAAAGAGAACACGGGTTTCCTACCAACGAACAATTCATATGGCGTGGAACTAGCGGATTTAGTTGGTACTCGATTCAGGGTGAAGAGGGCAGTTTCTAAGGCATAGCCCCAGAACGTCTTTGGAAGTAAGGCCATGCTCATCATGGATCGTACCATATCTAATAGGGTACGATTTCTCCTCTCGGATACACCATTGTGTTGTGGCGTATAGGGAGGTGTCCATTGTGAGCATATCCCACATTCAGTTAGATAATTCAGAAAATCATCAGAAAGATATTCGCCACCTCGATCAGATCGAAGTGTCTTTATTTTCTTTCCTAATTGATTTTCCACTTCATTCTTGAAGCATTTGAACTTGTCAAAAGCTTCTGATTTGTGCCTCATCAAGTAGATATAACCATAGCGAGTATGGTCATCTATGAAGCTAATGAAATATCTGAATCCTCCTCTTGCTTGGACTGACATAGGGCCACATACATCTGAATGAATGAGTCCTAGAGTGTCTGATACACGCTCACCTTTATTGCTAAAGGGTGTCTTTGTCATTTTACCTTTTAAACATGATTCGCATGTTTCCAATGATTCAGAATCAATTGGATCTATAAGCCCATCTGAATGTAGCTTTAGCATGCGTCTCTTGTTTATATGGCCTAAACGACAATGCCACAAGTAAGTTGAATTATCTAGCTTATGTCTTTTGGTATCAATTGCAAAAACAGAAATCTAACACATAAATCCCATTTTGTGATATTCCTGAAAAATAGAAAATCCCATCTCTATAAAATCGCAATGTTTGTTCTTTATCGAAATATAGAACATACCAGATGTTGGAGTACCGGCTTTTTCCCTTCTTGAGGGTAGCTAGGTACACCAAACAGTTTCTTTTCCAATGCCTTTCTTCACCACAGAAGTGGCACTCTACTTTGGGCTTCTTCACTTCCTTTCCCTTAGTTTCATTGGGCACGACTTTCTTACCTTTCTTTATATTGGGCTCAACTGACTTGAGCATATTTGCAAGCTCTTCAAAAGAGGTTTGCAAGTCATTCATCTGATAGTTCATAATGAACTGTGAATAACTCTTTGGGAGGGATTGAAGAATTAAGTCTATGCTCAATTCGTTATCCATCGCAAATCCAATACTAGAAAGTTTGGTAATGTAGCCAATCATCTTGAAGAAACTGCTCGTACCCGCAAAACGACGGTCTCCGTCGACTCTGCCTCACTGACCGTCGCCTCAACAGCCCCGCCAGCCTCCTTTCCTCCTTCGTCGTCGGTGCCTCAACCGAACGTTCATCGCGACGGTTCCTACTACCGTGGAGGGCAGCACGGCGGTCGTCGGGGCCGGACTGGCAGAGGCGGAGGTCACTGGTCCAGTCGTTCCTAATAATTCCAGTAGTGGGCTTTCTCTCCCCCTTGAGCCAGCCAGCTTCAGTGGGCTTCCCCTCCTTGCCCTTGCCCCACATGGCCCAACTACTCTGGACAGGCCCGTGGTCCCTATGCTCCACCAGCCCCCTCACCTCAGCCGGGTTTACTTGGTGCTCGGCCAACCCAACAGGCCCATCTGGCCCAGGACTGCACACCTACCAACATTGAGGTTGCCATGCACACTTTGACTATTACTCCGCCACCGGACTCGTGACACATGGACACCGGAACCACATCCCACATGACGGCGAACGAAGATACACTCACTTCTTATTTAAATAAGAGCCCTAATCATAGTATTATCGTCGAAAATGGTAATTGCATTCCTATAATTGGTCTCGATAGTGCATCATTGTCTAGTAGAAATAAAACCTTGACCTTGAACAACGTTTTGCATGCTCCCAAATTGATTAAAAACATCATCTCTGTGCGAAAATTTATAATTGATAATACTGTGTCTGTGGAATTTGATCCTTTTGGTTTCTATGTGAAGGATTTGCGTACGGGGATGCCTACTATGAGATGTAATAGCACCGGTGATCTATATCCAGTTACATCATATTCTTCATCTGCTTTATCTTATTCTTTTACTGCTTTATCTCCTTCAATTTGGCACAATTGTTTGGGACATCCTGGTTCTAATGTTTTAAGTACCCTTCGGACTAAAAACTTTATTTCTTGCAGTAAATCCTTGGATGCCTCAGTTTGTTCTTCTTGTGTGCTTGGAAAACAAATTAAATTACCATTTTATACTTCCGCAAATTATTCATGCATGCCATTTGATATTGTCCACGGTGATGTTTGGACTTCCCATACTTTGAGTTCTGGCGGTTATCGGTATTATGTGTTATTTCTTGATGATTACACTAAATTTCTATGGACTTTTGCCTTAGCTAATAAATCTCAAGTGTACTCTACCTTTCTCTCTTTTCGTAACCTTGTTCGTACTCAATTCGAACGGAATATTAAAACTTCTCAATATGACAATGGTGGTGAATATAATAATGCCCAATTTCATGATTTTTGCAAATCAAATGGTATGCAATTCTGATTCTCATGTCCTCATACTTCTTCTCAAAATGGAAAATCCGAATGAACCATTCGCACAATAAATGATATTATCCACACATTACTCGCTCATGCTTCCATTCCTCCCTCTTTTTGGCCCCATGCTCTAGGTCACGCCACCTATCTCCTCAACATTTTGCCTCATAAAACCCTCGGGTATATCTCTCCCACACAACTTCTCTATCATCGTTTCCCTAGTTACACTCATTTACGAACTTTTGGTTGTTTATGTTTTCCTCTCATTCCCTCTACTTCTCGCACCAAACTTCAAGCACGGTCTTCACCATGTGTTTTCTTGGGTTACCCGCCAAATCATCGCGGACACAAGTGCTATAACATCTCTACACGCAAAATTATAATTTCACGATACATTATTTTCGATGAATCTCGGTATCCTTTCGCACAAAACCCAACTACTACATCTCCTATCACTTTTAATTCCCCGCCCCAACCTTCTTCTTCTAGCCCCGGGCTTTTCTCCCCGCCAGTCCACTTCCCTCCGCCCACAACTCCCCGCCAGCCCAGCCCTAGACCCACAGACTCTCCTCTCGCCCCCGGCCCACCGAGCCCGCCAAGCCTTCCAGCCTCTCCCCTACTAGTCAGCCCCGTTGGGCAAACTCCTACGGCCCACTCACTTGATCTTGACCTTTCCCCCCTTCTACCACAAATTCCACCACGGCCCAAGCAGCCTCCCCTATACCACAACCACTTTCTCCTTCTCATCCCATGATGACCCGAGCCCGTAATGGCATTTTAAAACCTCAACGCAAATTAAATCTCAATACCACCACTCTTTCTCCCCTGCCTTTGAACCCTTCGCTTGAGTTACACGATTCCAATTGGAAAAATGTCATGTCCGATGAATATAGGGCTCTTATTGAAAATAAGACGTGGGTTCTTGTACCCCGTCCTCCTAATAACATTCTTCGTAGTTGGTGGATTTTCAGGCACAAATTTAATGCAGATGGATCCTTTGAGAGGTACAAAGCTCGTCTCGTTGGTAATGGTGCAAACCAACTGGTTGGCATCGATTGTGGTGACACATTTAGCCCTATGGTCAAACTGGCAACCATTAGAGCGGTTCTCATCATTGCTTTATCCAAGAACTGGAGCTTACATCAGCTTGACGTGAAGAATGCATTTCTTCATGGTGACGTGACTGAGACTGTATACATGCATCAGCCCTTGGGATTCCGAGATCCTACTCATCCAGACTATGTTTGCCTACTCCAAAAGTCTCTCTATGGCCTGAAATAGGCCCCTCGGGCTTGGTATCAACGGTTTGCTACTTTTCTATCCACCTTGGGTTTCTCTCACACTAAATCTGATCATTCTCTGTTTGTGTTTCGTCGGGGACCCGAGACTGCTTATTTACTCTTGTATGTTGATGATATTGTTTTGACTGCTTCTTCCACTGCTTTAAGAGAATCCATCATACGGAAACTTAGTTTAGAGTTTGCTATGAAGGATTTGGGTCCACTAAGCTACTTCTTGAGTATATCAGTTTCTCGGACACCAGGGTCTCTCTTTTTGTCTCAAAAGAAATATGCTTTTGAAATAATTCAAAGGCTGGACTATCCTCTTCCAATTCATGCGTTACACCTATTGACACTAAACAAAAGCTTAGCCTTTCATCTAGTTCTCCTTATTATGATCCATCCGAGTACCGGAGTCTTGCCGGTGCCTTACAGTATTTGACTCTCACTCGGCCGAATATCTCCTACGCAGTTCAGCAAGTCTGTTTGTTTATGCATGACCCCAGGACCCAGCACATGGCCGCCATCAAACGGATACTTCGATATGTTAAGAGGACTCTTGATTTTGGGCTTACATTTACTACATCTTCTATTGATTCTTTAGTTTCTTATATTGATGCTGATTGGGGCGGCTGTCCTGACACTCGGCGATCCACATCAGGCTATTGTGTTTTTTTTTGTGATAATCTCATTTCTTGGTCAGCAAAACGTCAACCTACTCTCTCTCGCTCTAGTGCCAAAGCTGAGTATCGAGGGGTAGCTAATGTTGTCTCTGAAACTTGCTGGATTCGGAAATCTTCTCCTTGAGCTCCACTGTCAGATTCGAAAGTCCACCCTGGTTTACTATGACAATGTAACTGTTGTCTATCTCTCTGGTAATCCTGTTCAACATCAACGCACCAAACACAAAGAGATGGATATTCATTTTGTGCGTGAAAAGGTTGCCAAAGGCGAAGTACGAATTCTTCATGTTCCTTCCCGACATCAAATAGCCGATATTTTCACCAAAGGTCTACTACAGATTCTTTTTGACAACTTCAGATCTAATCTCAACATTCGACCTCCTCCCGCTTCGACTACAGGGATGTGTTAGGTATGTAAATAATCCTATTATTTAGGAAATTTATTTCCTTATTATTCCCTTGATTGTAGACTTAATTATAGGCTTAATTGTGTATTGTATTGTGTATATAAACTCTTCTTAATCAATGAAAACCTCAAGGGTTCCAATTATAACAAATCATTCATCAAACTTAATCATACCATTCATAACAGACTAATTAAAGATAAAGAAAGGCAAAATGGAGGTCCATCGATAGCAGTTTGTAGAGTTTTTTTTTCTGACAGCCCATATTTCTACCAGAACTAACAGAATTATGATACAAGGATGACTTCAAAAATTAAACCTGCCTATAAAATACACCGGCAAGCAGTGATTGAAAATGCAAAACAAAAGATGCAGAAGTCGAGCACGTTGCCATGTCGAATGACTTACTGCATAAAATTTCACCAGCTCGACCTTGAAATGTTTATCTAAACCACCAAAATGGATGTAAGGCTGTCCATTCCAGCCGAAAATCATTTGCACTGGAATGGATTGTAGTTTCACCGTCTGCCTCCTCCTCTTCTGCCCCTACTACCCCGATTCCCTCTTCCACGGCCTCGGAATCCAGATTTACCTGACTTAAGCCCTAATGACTGCACTCCCCTCCTCTTCTCACCCCGACCTTCCCTGTCCTCTTCATCCTCTTTGTACCTCGCCGAGCTTCTAGAAACGAAGGAGATCTCTCGTGATCCTCCTGGTCCCAACTTGATATTTTTTGCCAGTCCTGAAGTCTGTCGACCATCTCGAAGAGCTGCCACCCTCTCTCCCATAGGAAGAGATTCTTCCTTTCTAAGTGATATATTGTTTGAGAACGCTTCTGCGTGTCTCTCATCCTTCACCTCATATAATCTACAAATTTCGATGAAACAGGTAATTAATATACTGTGCAAGTAAATACCATTGAACATTTCGACTTCCGGACTCTACACAGCTCATTCTCCTAACTCTGTCACTGGTATATTTATTTTATTTTCACAGAGTATCAATATATATATGTATTGGTAGCAGACAAACAACTCAAGTTAAAACAGGCTGCTTACCTTGGAACTCGTGATTTCTTGTTTATTTTGCCAGGCTCGTCCTCTGATGAATGAGACAATGCATCTGCATCACTTGAATCCTGATCTTCATCATCTATAGGTTCAAAATGCTCATTTAGCAAAGAGGATTGCTTTGTGGAAGCCATAGGATGTAAAGACAAATAATGTTGCGACTGCTCATCAATCTCAAAGTCCTGGACACAAGAATATGAAAAAAAAAAGCATACAATCTTGTAAATAATCTGAGGATCAAGCTTTCCTAGAAGCAATTAATTGAAAGGCAAACAATGATATATCTATATATCATTATCATTATAGCAAGTTCATCTCAAACTTCCCTAAAATCCACATCTTGGTTAATGAAATAATATTTCCTTTCCAAAGGTTAATCTTACTAAGTGAATTTTATGAACATAGAACATAGAGAAAGTGTGAATCTATGTTCACACCTGAATCAACAAAGTTGAACTCAATATAAAACTATCAAATTGGAAGGATCTAGATAGTGGATACCTCATTTTCAAATAGTAAAGTAAATCTGTTATCTTCAAATAACTCTGAACTAATTCCTTTCTTTTTCTTTGATGGTTTCTTTGTCTCGGTTTCTTCAATAACTTTCTTTTCGTTCTCAGTTTCTTCAATAACTTTCTTTTCGTTCTCAGTTTCTTCATTTTGAAGGATGTCACCTGCAAGTTTGCGATTGACCTTGGGTAATTTTCTCCGAATCTGCAGGAAGAACAAATCATGAGCATCTACATACATAAAAGCAACAAAAATTTCAATCCATTTCCACTGCAAATCATTCCAAGTACTCCTGAACAATTTAACTATGGGATCTCTGGGAAAAACGATGCAAACATATGGCACAAAAGCCATTGTAAATTCCAATGTTCTGTCCAACCAAAAGAAATTTTTAGCATAAATAGAGGCACAGAAACCAAGTTTGTGCATGCAATTCAAACCACAAATGCCTTCCACCACAGTGATCAATCCAGATTTGTGAAACCACGTCTTACATGACATCTATAAAGAGTCATTTTTGTATAGCCACATTCTCATATGGAAAAAGTAAACCATAGACATCACGAACTGCTATGCCAAAGAGCAGAACCAACTTTCACAAGGAAGATGGAAGTTTTAATAACGTTTTCAATATTCAGGCCCAGAAACCTGTCTAAACAATGTTACCAGATTTTTTATACAAGGAATTGAGAGAAAGCAGTATCCATGTTAAAATAAATAACTCTCATGTATCTATAAAATTAAAAATATAAGAGAACTATTTTCTTAGACGCACAATTTTGTTGCCATGTGGCAATAGGGGGTATAAAAGCATACCAAGAGGTTAGACCACGAAATGATGGGTAAATTTCCATAGTTGGCATCTAACTGCCTCGTACAAATTTGCAATAACCAAAATGAACGCAACAATAGTGCAAAACCTCCTAAGTGACTTGACAACTTGAAAAGTATGCCGTAAAATAGTAGAGAAAATCATTTTTAGGATGATATGCTAACCGTAATTCGACTAGCCAAGTCTTTTTCCTGTTTTTCTCGTTTCCGCTGCTCTATGTATTTATCGTATGCAAAAGGATCTGCCTGCGCTTTTGCCTGCATTCAAGTCCACAAAATTAGTGATATAAACAGTAGCAAAGCAAACTTTTTCCTCACAGCACATTACCAACAACCTTGCATAGAAAATAACATAACCTCAATGCATCTCGTTCAGTACTTCCATCAATTATCAACTAATGCATGATAAGAAACAATTCCCAAAAAGAAAGTACAAAAATAAACGAATCCAACTGGTACTACAGTAAATAAACACGCCTACTGAAACAAACAAGTTGAAATACAGTCCAGGTTTTAAGCATTTCAAAACCTTTGATTCGCCAATGCACTCAAAATACCATCAAATAGAAAAAGATAATGAAATAAGTGCAAAAAGAAAAGGCACCACTGAAACACAATACAAACAGAAGTTCCATCACTGCAGAGTCAGAAAATGTCATTTACTAGAATAGCAGAGTTCCCTAAAACAGTTGATGACTGACCACATAAAAATGAGCACATTTTGAAACACACGGACCTTCTTATACAGACGATAATCAATGAAAAAGCCATGCATAGAGGCTCTTAGAAGATTTGTGCCTATTAAATTTGTCAAATTCAATTTTTCAAGATCATCTCTTGTCAAAAATTTGTAGTTGTCATATATGGTAGTTTGTGCATCTTCCTCTAGCTCTTCCTGCATAGACAATTTCCAGATAAACAAGACTAATGAGATAAAAAGATTCTAGATAGTCCTAAACCAAGAAGTTTATGAAGTTCGGCATCTTGAAGCACACCGTTAAATTTTCAAGAGTTGGGCACCACTTAGGCGCAGGTCCTAAAGAAGGAACAAAGTAAGATGGTATCTGGCCGCAGTCCAAAGCTAGAAACATCAAGCCGCTATTACTAAACACACATATATCATTTATTGACCCAGCAGTAGGTTCAATGCTTGTCAGGCCATCCCCCTGAAAAGAACGATAAACAAAAAAAATTATAAATGCATATAAATGGATAGGAAATAATCCTTTACATGATCCACGTCGTTAGAGATAAATGCATATTTTGGTTTTTTATGTTTATAAAAAGGTTATGATTGATTATTGAGGATACTTTGTGATGCACATACCACACGAATTGCTCACTCCTATAGACTAAGAAAAGTGAGAGGGTGACATGACATAAAAACTGGTCACAGATAATCTAATTAGCCCTCAGATCCAATGGAATGCCGTCTGTTTAGAAGGAAAAAAAAAAAAAAAGCAGTTCTTGGTCTAGGGGGTACATCTACATCACTCCAAAAATTCAAAAGACACATGGATTGATTTTTGGCATTAGTATCTAGTGTTCTGCGGAAGTTTGATAGAGAACAAGCTAAAGGCATGAGGGGTCACCACATGTATAAGAACTAGGTAGTATGATTAGCTGGCGAGTAGGGGTTGTGTGCTGTAGGTATAGGATCAATGTGGGAAAAGATGGTCTATTTCTAGCTGGTTGGGAGGAGGGGTATCAAGATTTCTGCTTGCTTGTTCAGCATCAGTGCAGTAGGCTTTGCTCGGTTGGATAGAGAGGGAAGTGTAACTTCCTGAAGGGATATAGATAGGCTCAATCCATTTCATCTTTGTTGTTTCATTTCTGTTTGTAATTGTTTTTTCTGTTTCCTAACCTTTCTCTTTACTTGAGAAAGTTTAGCAACATCCTACAGTTCTGTTTATTTGAGGACTGTGTTCTGTTGGATTCTATCGCAGTCCTTCAAGGTAGATAATTCATTTGCGCATATAAGTTTATGCAAATTTTCCCCTCTTTAGTAGCTAACCAATAACTTGAACATTAGTCAAGCCAAGAAAAGAAGATGCTTTTCCTCAAAACATAATAATAACAATAAATATGACATTAGAGATTATGATTTTTTTTAGTAATTGTAATAAAGAAGCACAGATATCAAGCAGCTTCCTTAAAATCATTAATCAAAAGAGCAAAGAAGCAAAGATTCCTTACTGTCTCAGGGTCCCATATTCTAACTACATGACTATCTGTAGTAATTAGCTTTTCTTGTTCAGAATTGAGGCTTCGGTGCCACTTAATGTCCAAAATTGGGCTGCCATACCTATGTAACAGCAAGAAGGATGTCAAGAACACACACAAGCATATATACCAAAAGAATTAAAAAGAGAACTCAAGTCAGGAAGTAAAAGCCAACATACATATGATCCTTAACTCGAATGGGATGTGACGATCGCAGGTCATAGAGCAGCACCTGCATATTGAACAATATCAAGACTATGAATGCAACTAAATTATCAAATAGACAACCCATAGAATATTAAATCCACAAATTCCACTAGGAAAGGAAATGTAGATGTTTAATATCTATGGAAAATGAACAGAATTGCATCTTGGAAGACTGGTTTATGATAGTTCTTCCCATTGACTTCCAGCATGTTCAGAAGAAATGGAGGCATCAAGATAAACCTCAAAAGTAGAGTTCTTTTCGAATCCTCAATACTGCTAAACTTCGGAAATAAATTTTTAACTCATCCACATCTACTTTCTTTTCTTCTGGATACCAAGATTAAAGACTCAAGAAACTTACAACTATCCTCTCCAGTTCATATAGGAAACTTATAACTCCCAGTTAACTATACAATTTTCTAACTTGGGCAGAAGCGCACCAACTCTTCTTTTAAGTCACTAAATATCATTTCAATGTTGATACATGAGTCAAAACTACAAAAAGCTTGTTCTCAATCAATATAAGATATGTTATTAGTAATGACAAAATATGTGGAACACCTATGCGGAATTGCTTTGCGATGAACTTACAATTACATTAATGATCTAGACAAGTCTCTCAGGGGCTGTGATCAATAACATACCTTCCCAGTGCTACTTCCAACAGCCATGATGAAACCCCCATCCTCATCAAACTCTATTGCTGTAACTTCCTGCAAATATAACCAATAGCTTAAGAAAGCATATATAATAATTTACAATGCATAAAACGATCTAACAAATAATGGATGCTTTACATGAGTACATGACAAAGACAAAAGAATGTGCAGACACCAGGTTATTTGCTATCAACTTTTGAACCATGAGCCAAAAAGTGTTCACTTGTGTACCAGGTCCAGGAGGTTTCCCACCCATCATTATAACACATGATGTGAGAAGGGAAGACACAAACAATAATACGCAACACACACAAAAGAAAATCACTCTCCAAATTACCAAATCAAAGGACCAGGCATCCAAGCCATATGGGAAAAAAAAAATCATCAAGATCGACTATAACTTGAAATCTATCACATCTGTCTCTCAAATTCAAATTTAAGAACATTTCTGAAAATTTCGGATAAGAAATTCAAAGACAATTTCCAAATACATGGATCAAGATTGTAGGAAAGCTCACTTGGTCAATATCACCAGTAGGTGCTACAGCATTGATTCTACCAACTGAAGATCTCATCCTTGTGTCAAAACACTCCACAGCACCATCCTCACCACCACAAGCAACAAGTCCGTGAAGCTTGCTGAAATCAGAACATGAGCCAGTCTTTGTTAAGCAAAGCAAAAACCTAGTAATAATTTAAGCAGACAACTTGTTACAATGAGATTCAGCAACAACCTTCGAGAAACTGTATTTAAGGCCGGTGATCGTGTGTTAAGTGAGGACAAAAATCGTCCCTGCCAAAATATAAGTAAATTAAGGAATAAATACAGTATATCTGTAAGGACGCTTTATAAACAAACCAAAGGCTCTGCCAATAAGGTACTTCTAAAGAAGCAGCTTTTGGTGCAAAGCAGAATAATTTGAATACACGTTATTGTAAAGATTATGAAGACTATCCACACATAACAAACCTATTAAAACAATTTGGCAAAGATAAATACCTGTTCTAAATTAATTCGATATAAATCTGGAGATGAAGCAGCACAAAGCAAGTCACAAGACCAGCAATCATAGGCAATATCCCTCCCCATCCTGTAAAATAAACAAAACCAATTAAAGGATTCCTATAGAGTGAGAAAGAAAAATGAGTATAAGATAAATGGAAAGAAAGGTGTAGGCAAGGAAAGCAGGAAGCTTTTCATTAGAACATCAAACAAACTTTTGAGCACAGATGACTAAAAACTAATGTTGACTAGCAACATTTGAAATCATGATGAAATGAATTAGAGCAATTTCTCCAGATAAAAACTTCGACTATTTCCAGGGAAGTCCCAAATTTGGAAAGTCAGCAGCCCAATAAGACGCATGAGAGACAGCGATGTGTGAGATTCTATAGTTAAGGTAAAGCCTAATTTGTTGGGCAAGTGATTAGGTTTCACCTAAAGCTCTTGATAAATACAGTTTCTTTTTTTTTTTTTTTTTTTTGCCCTTTGACCATGTAAATTCTCTGTCTCTCTTATTTCTCCACCTCTTCAGTATTACATGGACATAGGTTTATATACACAACTAGTTATCCCAAAAGACAACCGAACATCTTGACCCCACAAGTAGCCTAGACATCTTTACCCTACAGCAGCCTTGAGCATACTCTGTATTAATTACATAATATATAGCAGCCTAAGCAGCCTTGGGCATGCTCTATATTAGTTACAGTACAGAATATATCTGTAACAAAAAAACACTATACTCGTCCAAAAAAGTGCATACATACTTCAAATCTGAACTTTTGGGGATCCCTACGTGATCTCTATCAAGCATGAAATGTGAGGTAAAGCTTTGCAATAATCTATCCTTGATTCCAAAGTCAACTGAAACATATTTGATAATCTTCAGTACCAGGTCATTTGCCAAGATTCTGTTAATTTGGTTCGTAAATAGAGTAAAATGGACTTCAGCAATTATTAATTCAGTCATGCCCATGGTGAGCAATGCTCAAAACTTCTTTCTTAGTTCACTGTTCCATCATTAGAATTTTTTTCCATTTCCAGCATCTCTTCAACTAGCAACCTTCCTATTGTCCTTACCTACATGTAGATTGAGGGACTACATTGATATATTTTACTTAAGAACAATACACATATATATATAGGGTTCTCCTTCAATCAAGGAGACATAGTAAGCCCACAGCAGCCTCTAACAATGATTTAGTTGACTTAGCCATGCTTACATTTATTACATTGACTTATTCTATAACACTCCCCCTCAAGCTGAAGCATGGCTTTTAATCATGCTCAGCTTGCTACATACAGAGATAACATAGTCTAAAGACAATACCACTCAAAACAAAATAAAACATAAGAAACTGAAGATACTTCAGGATATAAAACATAATCCGGGGGATGCAACTCAGAAGAACAAAACGGATAGGCGGAAGGTAGATGACAAGACGACAGCAGACAACAATCCTTGTCGGAAACAGAGAAGCAGATGCCAATGTCAACAGAAAGGAGATTCACCGGAAAACTAACGGAACAGACACGCGACGGCCGTGGAAAAGGAATGGCGACAATCCATTGAGCTGAAAGAAACAGCCCAAAATTACAAACCCAAAAATTCTGCTCACAAGGCAGAAAACAAATTCTGGAATCTTAACCCAGAAACCCCAGACAGAAGCCGAAACAAGGTTCTGATCCCATGTAAGGAGGAATTTTCTTATAGCGATAACGGCACAGGGTGGCCGGAATGTGAGGAAACGCCGATTGAAGGCAGAGAAGATGAACCAGAGGGGTGGTGAGATAAAATGACGTCCCAACAGTGAGTATTCAAGAGACCCAAGCTCTTGACAGAAATGGAACCCTGGGAAATACTACCCAGAAAATTTTGAACCCTTGCAGAAACACAACTCTGGAAATACTTCACAACTCTGGAAATACTACCCAGAAAAAAGAATTCAGAAACCTTAGACCTTAGGCTCTGATACCATGTAACACACTAGAATACATGGGATACCATGTAGATTGAGGGACTACATTGATATATTTTACTTAAGAACAATACACATATATATACAGGGTTCTCCTTCAATCAAGGAGACATAGTAAGCCCACAGCAGCCTCTAACAATGATTTAGTTGACTTAGGCATGCTTTAGTTGACTTAGCCATGCTTACATTTATTACATTGACTTATTCTATAACAAAGGAAATATATTTAATGGGTTTTTATATGCTTTAGCAAACAAATAAGCTTGATCAAAGAAACATGTCAAGGAAAACACTAATTTTACATATTAATACAATACACCAAACCAGAAGCAGAGAAGCATGACACAAAAGATAAAGCAGTGATATTAGAACAGTGTATGGAATGAACCTTGGAATCCGCAAGGTATAATGTTTCCCGTATTTTGCATGTAGGCTAACTGAACGATCCGCACATAAAAATGCAAGCTTTGAATAATCATCATCCAATATCTACATGAAAGGCACGTAAATTGTAGCATAGCATTAGTAAATATCAAGCTCAAAACAAATCACAAAGCCAACAGCTTTAATCTAGCCTTAAGACCTAATACCAATATTCTGTCATGGAACCATTTGAACTAAAAGCTCAAGCTTATAGTTAAGGCCCAATCATAGATTTTATATTAATCTCTAACACACACCCACACGCAAATGCCCATTGGGCTTGCAGCGTGTACAACACAGGCTCAACCCACCATGTGTTTTTAACTCCACAAATTAATGAGGTTGTTAGGACTCGAACCCTCGACCATTTGGTCCAAGAGGCTTTGATACCATGTCATGGAACCCTTTTAACTAAAAGCTCAAGCTTATAGTTAAGGCCCATCCTGACATATTCATCTGGGTGTTTTTTTAGACTCTAATTTTCTATTCTTTATCTCTTGGCTAATGCATAAACTAAAATAGTATGAAAAAGAAAATCGGGAACACTAGAAAAAGCTATTCCAAAGGCAAATCATTTCTTTTAACCATATCTCAATAGGTTCAGGCACCTGAATAACTTTTTCGTCTCTCACAGCATTATCTCCACTCAGAATATGTTAGATACACCATCCATCAAAATTTCTAAATTTCCTGTCCAAATAGTCTCCTGCCACAACCCAAGGAAGGTAAGGCACACACCCACCTTATTTCCAATTTGGACAACAAAATAAGAAACTCTGTTACACTAAAACTAACTTAAAACTTGAGGGAGTTTAGAACACATGAATCAGAATCATATAGCTGAGGTGAGGAAGTATGACAACAATTTCACCAGTTACAAGTATGATATTCCATTGGAATAAAAAAAAGTGGGCACTTACTGCTTTAACCAAATCTGGTTATTAAATTACATTATCCACGAATATTGTAGCATACCTGAAAATCAATTATCTCAGCATCCAAGTGTCTTTCAAACTTCATTGACAAATCTCTTAGCTCATACACTTTGACTTGAGGAGGGTATATGCCTGTATTTTGAAAAACATGTAACTGACGGTTGATGAGCAGACACGTATCAGAAGTTATTACCTACTTTTGTTTCAAAAAGTTAAACAAAAAAACAAGAAACCATAAGGCACCTGAGGCAATTACATACTCTCCATCAGGAGTCACTTTGATTTTGCTTGTAGCAGTTTCAAACCTTAGGTCCTGAATCAACTCAACCCTCTGCTGGTAGTCTAAGAACAAAACAAACACATCCAAAAAGGTAATAAAGAATAAGGTCACAGCCAAGCAAAAGCTGAGTAAACGAGTAAAAATTTACATGGCATGATTTTAAAGCACTAACACTATTCAATGATAATATATGTAAATAACACTTTCTATATACACATAATACATACATAATCCAACATTTCACAAAAGTTGCAAAGCTTTTATGCTGGAAACTTTAGTCTAATCTATAAATTAAGAATATACCACACATAAGAACTGAAAAACTCTCCTCTAGCATAAAACTCCCAATTAGCATACTGTAAACATGTATAACTAGTACCAAATGACTAGGGCTTAACAAGAATTTCTCAAAATAGCACTAGCTAAAGATTGTTTCATATGCAATTGGGCTGAAAATTTATCAACTGTAATAGAAGGAAACATAAAAATGAAGTACTTTTGTCTTTGCGAAGGGCTCGTTGCTTCTTGGGAGCAAGCCAGGTGGGTACGGAACGTTGTTGCGATGTAATTGAATACATCTTCACTCCATTAATGGAGATGGCCTTCATGCTCCCTGCTCTTACCGCCATCTTCTCTCTTATAGACGCTTCTCTAACTGCTTCTAGCTACACAACAACTATATACATTAGACTTGTTAATTCAAGGGCGGATCTAGAAAATTCATATACTAAGGGCATAAATAGTATTTCAACAAACAGTAAAAGACTTACAAAGATGAAAGATCCAATACAAAACTTAGTTCAATAATACATAATTGCAAAAGGGAAAAAATAAAGTAAACATTACAGTTGTCCCCTACAATCTTTCATATTTTGAAAGTGATTATTACTTTTTCATTATCAACGCCATTAAATATTTCTTGGGCATCTCCAACCATCTCAATTTAAGTACAAGGTGATGCATATTTGAGGTGATTGGGTCCTCCAAACACCACCATATTTCCACACCAAAATGGTGTGGGCTAGAGGTGGCAATTTCCGAGTTCATGTAGTGTTCGTGTCGTGTCCAATTTCGGGTTAGTGTCAAAAACCCAAACACGACACGACCTGCCTTTGTCACGACACAACACGAATTTTACATAAAAATAGAAAAATGTGTTAATTTGACATGACCCGACCTATTTGACACGACACGGCCTGCTGACGAATCCAAAGGGTAATAAAAAAAACCAACTACCATAATCAATACCTAAACTAAATCCACAAAACTCATATAATAATCAATACAAAAGTCACCAAAATTTTCCATAAAACATACACTACAAACATTCTAAAATATCCATCAAGTTCATCAAATTAAATCCAAAACATTCATCAAATTCAAATCTGACATTAGGAATCAGATTATAAAACTGAATTAGAAATAGAAACAAGATGAATTATCAACAATATGAATTAAACTTTCAAATTTTAGAAAATTGCAGCCATATCTACAATGCTTAACACTAATGCTTTTATTTTCGAAAACAAAAATGTTTTTACTTGCATTAATATGTGTCTGTTGGCGGCTTTAATTAGAAGACCACAATTGAAATGCTTGAATCATAGGAAAGCAACTTGTTGTAGAATATGCCATTGAAAACTAAAACATAATAAACTAAAACATGCCACTGAAAAAGGACAATTGCTCATGCATTTCCAAAAGAAATAAGATGGTTGATCATGGTTGTCTTCACCATTTCGATATGTATCAGAAACTGAAATTAGTAAAGAAATGTTCAATATGGCCGGTTCATAATAGGTTGCAACTAAGGCCAGGTGATGTGTGTATGCAAAGCTTCTTAAGCCCACGTAAAAAATATCAAGTAAGCAAACTATATACATAAAGTCAATTCACTTTTCATAGTAATTCACTGCCGGTCATTCCATTGTTTCATTCACATATAGCTCGGTGCTATGGCATCTCTGAAGATCAAATATTTAAGAATACTAGAATACAAAATAAACTAAAGGTTCAATCATCTTTAAAAAAACGATTATAAAATAAGTAGCTAGTCAAGTCAAAAACTATAAACAACATCATAAATTATAATAGTAACAACTTAGATAGCTAGCCAAGTCAAAAACTGCACCAATATGCAATCAATTCACAAACTCAATTGTTTTTCACACATTAAGTAAAAATCAGACAAATCATCAATGATTAAGAAGAGAATAAGGGAAAGAAGGAGGAGTTCAATGGAAGCCAAATCAGACAGAAGCAGTGCTAGGGATTTCAGAAAAACTATTTCGAGTTCAGAGGATTTTGGGAACTTTGGGGATTTGGGGTTAGAGATTTCAGAAAAACTATTTCGATTTCTATCTGAAAGTTCAAATACAGAGGCATGCTCGGTCCCTAGAGAAACTTACAGAATTACAGAGGTCGACGGTGGGCTTTGTAGACAGTGGATTTACAAAGGCCGGCGGTGGATCTCTCGCCCTCAAGTAGCAGGTTATCGTCAACCAGTGGTGTTTCGGGCACGGGATTTAACCGTCTTGGGTTTTTAGGGTTTAGGCAGGGTTTTACCATCAATAAACTAGTTGTGTTTTGCAATGTTATGAGAACCGGGACGGACATTAACAGGAACCGACATCAAACCGGATTGATAGCTAGGTCATGGATCACTTGATAAATGAATAAAATATATATTAATTTTTATATAATTTAAAATTATATTTATATATATAAAATAATGGGTAAATTACATCCATGGCCATTGAACTTTACCCATTTAACATTGTTGCTACTGAACTTCAATTCTTAACAATATAACAACTGAACTTTACACTTTTTAACACCGGTGGTCACTCAACGCCTCAAAACGATCGATGAAAGAGTTAATGATATTCTAAGGAACTTTAATTCTTGAAAAAAAAAATTGAGGTCATTTAGGTGTTGTTTGGTTAGGAGAGAGAGTGAATTTTTAGCACGAAAGCTCCAAAACAAAATGTGATTGTCGTCCAGAACAACTTCAATTCTACTTCAATTCTTGAATATTTTATTTTAAGGTCGTTAAGCCAATTTCAAAAAAACAAAATATATATGCATATAGCAAAATAAGCATATATCCATGGTGTTTTAATTTAATAAACCAAGCAATCATCGTTGAGGAAGTAAGTATAGTTGCCAATATAAGTTTTAAACATTAATTGAGCATATATCCATGGTCTGCGTATTCAAACTATCAGTCCACAATTGATTATTTAAATTTAAATTCACATTATTTTACAGAACCAAGTAAATAAAACCAAATATTTAAACTATCAGTTAACATTACGAACCTGTAAAGCGGTGCAAGGAGGCGACAAAACAAGTAGGAGGCTTTGAGGCGGTGCAATAGGAGGGCACGGCAGACGCAGGCGGCGCAAGCGTTGGCCACGGCGGACGCAGATTATTCAGGCAGCCGTAGGGAACGATGGAGAAGAAATGCAGGGGCTGGGAATCGCTGCGATTTGGGAGAGTTTTCCTTTTGAATTTCGTGTCTCTGTTACAAGACGGCGAAACTAAATAGAATGAAATCCAATGAGTCTTTTAGCTGCCTTACTCCCTCTGACCAGCTGGTCCTGTGTTTAGGGTTCTATAACTTAAGTTTTTATATTTGTTTTTTTCTTTATTAATTTTTTTTAATTGTTTAGACCAAACAAAAAAAGATAATTCGAAAGTCCATTCCTTGGTGGCCTCAAATCCGCTTAAGAAACACTATAGGAACAAAGTCACCTGGCCTCAAGTCAACTTGTTTAAGCGATTCACCGAGAATTGGGCATCCGGCCTCTGGGAAGGGAGGCAGATGACTCCATAGGGTGGAACTTCTACGGATACTTTGGACCCACGAAATGGTCCTTAATACGGATCCTTTGTAAATCGAGGTTTAACCACATGGAGTCCTTACGGAACTAATTACGGACGAATTGACATAATGTTTAAGATTCAAAAGGGATAGACCTTGGCTGGCGGAGACCCAAGGAATCTTGGTGACATACGGGGCAGGCCTGGTTCCGAGTGACAAAAAAAAATAAAAAAAAAAATCTAGGGTCACACTGGTTTCAAGTGGACCATTGGGTCACGATTCAACCCCGAATCTCTCCGATTTATTAAGAATTCAACAAACCAAAGTGGTTTGGACCGGTTGCCTTATCGGTTCCTAATAACCGGTCTGTGCAATCCGAACCTAATAAAATTTACGTTCTGGGGTTAATTTAATTACACCCATTGTTTTCCACCTAAAAAAACTAGACTTGTATGTATAATATTGTTTTAAAAAAAAAAATTGTACCTATAATATTTTTAATTATATAAAATATAATTAAATATTACTTAATACGAAAAAATATATTTTTTTTGGTAAGAAGGGAAGAAAAAAAAACAAACAAACAAAAACCTAACCCGGGATCAGTCTAGGAAGACTGACCCCAATCCTATCCTCAAGAAGAGAAGGTAACAGAAAAGAAGGAGGAACGGAAAGGGTAGAAACACCTAACATCCCCCCATGCCCAGCAGCTGTCAAGCGATCCGCCACGCGGTTTTGCTCCCTATAAATATGGGAGAAGGTAAGAGAATCGAAGGCAGGACGAAGCCTCAAGATGGCTTTAATGAGATTCTGACTCTTAAGACAAACAGCCTGTCTATCCGAAATCCTGTTGATAGCCTCCAAATTGTCAGACTCCACCGAAAGTCTTTTAACACCCATGCGAATGGCGAGTTTAATGCCAGACAAGATCCCCCAGAGCTCTGCAGTAAAGGAGGAGCCCGTACCTAAGTTATGGGTAAACCCAGCCAGCCAGGCGCCACCAGCATCCCGAAGAACTCCACCAGCAGCAATTCTGCCATTACTAAGGCAGGAGCCATCCGTATTCAACTTGACAACCCCTTCCCTGGGCTTCCTCCAACCAACTAACTGGACCTCTTTAACCGGGGAGGGGTGAACCAGGGGCTCTCCTTCAAAACTCTTTGTAATAACAGAGAGTTTTTTCGAGAAGTAAAACCGGAGGTCAGGAATAAAGACAGTCTTCTCAGCAAATAACTCTTCATTCCTCCATTTCCACATTTGGTGAAAAATAATAGCGAAGAGAATAGCCCCGTGCTCCATACTGGCCAACAAATTCCCATTAACGCCTTCAGAGAACCAGTCAATATCAGAGAACCCCATAAAGGAAGGAAGGATGTGGTGAGGAAGGACCCCTTCCCAAACCTTTCTACTATTCGGGCAATCCCTCAAAGCATGGCACAAGGTTTCCACATGGCCGCTGCATCTGCTACAGGCACCAGATACAGCCAAGTGCCTTCTGTGTCTATCTGCATTCGTGAGGAGCCTGTCTTTGACTCCCAGCCATAGGAAACTCCTAATGCGGTAGGGGACTTTGAGGGCCCAAATGGACTTCCAAATTTCCAAAGGAGGATCAGCCCTATTAGGGGTAAAAGCTTCATAGGCCGATTTGCAAGAATAAGAACCATTATTAGTCAAGGCCCAGCAGTGTCTGTCCTTATCCTCCTCCTGATTACTAATCTTCACACCTCTAATATTAAGGAGGGTCTCCAGGCTAAGAAAGGAGTCGAACTTAGACCAGATCCAGTCTCCCTCCGAGTCCACCACATCAGCAATTCTCCAGGAGAGGAGATCATTCGGCGGAGGGGCGATGCACACCTCAATCAACGGTTTGTCACCAATCCAGGTGTCATACCAGAAACTAATGGATCTCCCATTACCCACCTCCAAGCCAATCCTCGTACAGAACTCAGCAAAAACAGCACTAAGCCCTTTTCCAGAGGAAGGAACAGCTGACAACCCTCTCCTTCGGGCCACCAAAGATTCTATCTTTCCTATACTTGCCGCACAGAAGACGAACCCAAAGGGAGGAGGGGGATTGCCACATTCTCCAAAGAAGCTTCATTAACAGGACTTTATTATTGTCCTTAGCTTGCCTTATACCAAGACCCCCCCTGCTCTTAGGCTGGCAGGCTTCCTTCCAAGGGACCAGGTGAATCTTCCTCCCATCCCCAGACTCTCCCCACAGAAAACGCCGATTAATTTTATCAAGGTCGTTGAGGACCGGCTCAGGGAGCTTACAGGCTTGCATGATGTGATTTGGAGCAGCGCAGTTGATAGACTGGATTAAAGTAAGGCGACCTGCAAGGGAAAGAGAATTAGCTTTCCAGCTAGCACACAAACCGTTAGATTTGTCCAAAATGTCTTTAAAAGAGGCTTTGGACACCCTGTCACTATGAAGAGGGACCCCAAGGTATTTCCCAAACGATTGAGTCAGGGGAATGCCAGACATCTCACTCAGTCTTCTACACAAGCTATTATCCATATTCTTGGAACAAAGCATACGGGATTTATGGATGTTAATCTTCTGGCCAGAAGCCTCACAAAAGCAGTCGAGGATATCCATCACAGCCTTAATTTGTTCCTCATTACCCTCCACAAAAAGCATGACATCATCAGCAAAGAGTAAATGGGTAACAGGGGGGCAATGTCTGTTGATGGAAACAGGGTGGAGAGTCCCTTTGCTCACCGCCTCTTGGATCAGGTGAGACAATCTTTCCATGGCAATAACAAAAAGGAAGGGGCTCATAGGATCCCCTTGACGAATACCCCTGGATGGAGAGAACTCATCCGACATATCCCCATTGATCATAACCTGGAAAACAGGAGAGGAGATACACTTTCCAATCAAATTCCTCCAGTTCTCCGGGATACCAGCTTTGGCTAAACTATCCAGAAGAAAGCTCCAGTTCAACCTATCATAGGCTTTCTCCAGATCCAGCTTGAGAGCCACGATCCCTTTCTTGCCTTTCTTAATCTTCATAGAATGGACAACCTCCTGGGCAATAACAACGTTATCCATCAATTGTCTTCCAGGAACAAAGCTCCCTTGATTTTGGCTGATAATATCCGGAAGGATCTTCCGGATTCTATTAGCCACAATCTTAGTAATAGCTTTATACAAGACATTACAAAGACTGATGGGTCTCATCTGGAGAAAGGAAGAAGGCTTGGCAACCTTAGGAATCAAGACAAGGAGGGTTTTATTAACCAAACTGATATCGTTCGAACCACCAAAGACACCTAACACAAAGCTGTATATACCCTCTTTAACAGTGTCCCAGTGTTTATGATAGAAACTAGCGGGGATACCATCAATACCAGGAGCCTTAGTGGAACCGATGCTGGAGAAGGCCAGATCAATCTCTTTAAGCTCAATGGGATGGAAAGCATTATTAATAGCATCCTCCCCCAAACGAGGAAAGGAAATGCCAGAGTGGGCACTCTCTAGGTCCACAGCTTCCTCTCTGAACAGGTCCTTGTAGAAATCAAGGGCAAGGCGCCGAATTTCCTCCTCCTCAAAAATCCACTCACCACTGGCGTCTTTAATAGCCTCGATCCTATTTCGCTGTCTCCTAATGATCGTTGAGAGGTGGAAAAACCTGGTATTCCGGTCCCCGTCTTGAATCCAAGCCTTCCTAGATTTCTGGAACCACAGAAGCTCTTCATGTCTAAGCACAGCTTCCAACTCGTTCTGAAGAGCTCTTAGGTGACCATTCAGGCTATGATCAAAACGAACCTCCAAGCAACGCTGAACACCTTCCATTCTCCTCAAGAGTTTGTTCTTCCTCCTGATAATATGACCAAAAGTATTTTTATTCCAAACAGCCACATTCCTCCTGAATTCCTCAGCAGCGAGGAGAACATCAGAGTGGGGATGCCAATTGCTTTTAACGAAATCCTTAAACTCGGGGTGAGACTCCCAAGCCACCAGATACCTAAAAGGTCTATTACCTTTCAGCCGATTTCCTTTGACCAAATTAATGAGGATAGGGCAATGGTCTGAGTGACGGAAAGGGAGATTAAGTACCTTGACCTCAGAAAACCTATAAATCGCTGCAACATTAGCGTACACCTTATCTAACCTAACAAACACACTATTCCTTTTCCAGGTAAATTTGTGGCCAGCAGCACCCAGGTCCGAAAGCCCGCACATATCCATACTTTGCTTATGATTAAGACACCGGTTCACATAATGATTACCCCCTCCTCTCTGATCACTCAAGAGGGCAATGTCATTAAAATCCACGGCAACCAACCACGCCTCCACCATGTTAGAGCTAAAAGAATGAAGGATCTCCCACAGCCTTCTTCGGTTAGTCGAAACAGGATCAGCATAAACGAAGGTAATAAAGAAGGGTTTATTACCCGGGTAACACACCTTACTATGGATGAATTGACTGTCCATAGTAACAATATCAATATTGACTTGACCTGGCTTCCAAAAGAGCCAAATCCCCCCTGCCCGGCCAGTAGCCTCCGACCTGACGCAATTCCAATTCTTAAACTTTCTAACCACCTCATCTGCTTTGGCTCCACTAACCTTGGTCTCAAGAAGGACAAAGCAGGAAGGGTTAAACTGTTTAATGAGATCATTGACATGAATGCGGGTAGCCTTGCTCGCCGCACCTCTAACATTCCAAACGAAGAAGTCCATCAGAGGGGGAGACTACAGACGCAGGCCCAAACCCTAGATCAGGTATTTGTTTGGGGCTCCGGAGAGCCTAGAGGCGGTCCCAGAAGGACCCCTTTTATCCAAAGAATTCAAACCATGAAGGTTCTTTTTAGGTTTCCCTTTGGGATTCTTCATGTTTAACTTACTCACTCCTATAGTCTTACCAATAGGAGCATCAACAGGAGGATGTAGAGTACTCGCCTCCCTACTCAAACCCTTCCCAGCTGACAGGATAGACTGGGGAATCTCTTTGCCTTTAGCAGAAGCATTAGAGACAAAGAGAGGATTAATAGAATTACCCAGACTAGAGGCATGCTCTACCGACTCCAGACCAGGCATGCTTAAATCAATCTGCTTATCAGAAGGATCCGAGTCTTGATCTTCCTCCATAGACAAAACACCGAACCTTGACCCGGAACCCGAAGCTGAGTCCACTCCAGTCTCAATCCCCTTCTTAATATCCGGGGGTCTAACCTTGATCTCAGGAGCAATCTGGAGAGTAGTCATCTTCGTACTGATATCTGGTGAATGATTAGCATTAACATTAGCCCGTGGCTTCCTTCTCACTGGCCTCTTGGCAAGCATCCATGGGCCAAAGCTCCTTACTTCCCCTTGACTCTTCTCAGCTTCGCCTATGATAGGTTGCACCAACTCCTCCACGTCCTTCCTCCTCTTAGGACAACCCTCAAGGGTATGGCCAAACATACCACATTCATAGCAGATGTTGTGTATACCTTCATATTCAATATGATAGACCTTATTTTGAGTACAGAACTGAGAAAGAAGAGGCTTAGCGAGATCAATATCGATACAGACCCTGGCAAACTTGCCTCTCACTGCCCCAATGGTAGTCTTATCAACATGGTGGACTTTCCCAACAAGGCTACCAATCTTGTTCAGGAACCTATCACTGTAGTATTCAAGAGGTAGGCCCGGGAACCTAACCCAAGTAAGGATCCTGTTAACAGAGCAATCATGGGGATCAAAATTTGGGACCCAAGGTCTCAGAGCCAACACATGATTGGAGATAATATACGGACCACCATTCACAACAGCATTGAAATCCTCAGCCCTTGTGAATTTAATGACATAATAGTCATTTTCAAGGTCTGTGATAGTAACCTTTCCTTTCTTTGCCCATTGAGCCTGGATCCTCTGGGCAAAATAATTGAAACTGATCCTTTTCCCCAACACAGTGACGATTAACGCCAATTTCCACTTCGATCTCATGACCCGCTTGTCATCTGAGGACAGCCGGATCCTAGGACACAGCGGGTTATCAGGCTCTCCATCCTCAGAATCGGAATCAGAGAGAAAATCCCCGGAATCATTCTCAAAAGCATCCACCTCCATCATAGGATCCTCCTTTGACACCCCTAGCAACTTATCCCTCTAGGAGGGGCCTCCCAAATCCACGGAAACTTCCGCTTGAGCGGCTTGCGTAGTCTGTGCGGCTTGCGCGGCCAGCACGGCCTGCGCGGCCTGTGCGGCCAACGAAAGTCGCACGGCATGCTCATCCTGCTAGGGAGAGACGGCCGGTACTCCCTGTGGCCCAAGCACCGGAAGCGGCCCTCTAACTCCGGAATCATACGCGCGTCCCTCCGCGAAAAACGAGTCCAAGGCCGCGGCCGCGGCACCAACACCTTCCAGCCCCCGATCGGCCGCCGCATCCCTAGAAGCCCCCAACGGCACCGACGCACCCCTAGCACCCCCCGTCGAAACCGCTGAATCTGCCTCCCCACCATCCACCCACTCCGATCTACTCCTATCCCTCGACCGATCCCTCCGAATCCCGCTGCTCCGCCTCCTCCCCCGAGGAGATCCCTCGGATCTCCCATCATCCGCCGCCGCCCACGCCTCATCGATCCCGGAGCCATTGCCCCGCCCGCGCCCCGCCACCACCAGATCCGACACAGGCCAGCCGCCTGCCTTCACCGACCCATCCCCCTTAACCTTCACGATCGCCTTGGTCATCGCCGAGAGAGAGAGAGAGAGAGAGATTTACTTTTCTTAAATTCTACTATTAGTTATAGTTAATTTAGTTATAACTAATTGAGAGAGAGAGAGAGAGAAAATTGAGTTATAAAATTGATCCTGTGGTTTAGAGAGAGAAGAGAGATCTGAAAGAGAGGAGATAGATCTAAAAGAGAGAAATAGATCTGAGAGAGAGAAGATAGATCTCAAAATTCTCCATCTTCATAAAAATTCTTCATCATGACAACAGATCTGAGAGAGAGAAGCCAGATCTGAAAAAGAGAAGATAGATCTAAAAGAGAGAGAAAGATCTAAAAGAGAAGAGATAGATCTCAAAACTCTCAATCTTCATAAAAATTCTTCACCATGACAACAGATCTGAGAGAGAGAAGACAGATCTGAAAAAAAGAAGATAATACGAAAAAATATATTAACATATAGGTTATAGGTATATCGTAATATATCACTATAAATTATTAAAAAATTATTTAAATAGGGTTAAGGTGCAAAAATACCCTTAACGTTTTGGGTAAGGAGCAATTTTACCCCTAACGTCTAAAATGGTGCAATTTTGCCCCTAACGTTGGAAGTCAAGAGCAATTTTACCCCTAACGTTAATAAATTGGATCAATTTCAGACACTATTATAAAACACATATATTTTTGTTCCTTATTCAGCACCAATTGCATAACAATTCGTTCTGAAAAAAAGATTTCATGTTTTTTATAATTTAATAATAGAATTTGAGGTTAATATTTATAAATTTGGTGAATTTTTTGAATTTATTTTGTCTAATTCGTACAAAAAGACAGTATATTTTTTTATTTTTTTCACATCCCAACATATGTTTATGATTTGTTACTGATAAAATGACACACGTATGAAGTGTAGATGACAAGATTCATGCCGAGAAGACAGTTTGATGAATTATTTCTCAAATTGATCCAATTTATTAACGTTAGGGGTCAAATTGCTCCTGGCTTCCAACGATAGGGATAAAATTGCACCATTTTAGACGTTAGGGGTAAAGTTGCTCCTCACACAAAACGTTAGGGGTATTTTTACACCTTAACCCATTTAAATACCATATTTAGAATATAATTATATACTAGTATAAGGAATCTATTATAATATTTTAATTTTTTATTAGTATAAAATTTTAAATGAAAATATTATTCAATTCATTTCATTAGTGTATACTGTTTAGACTAATGAAACATAAATAAATTTAATGATATAACTATTATTATTTTTTTAAATGATATAACTATTATTATTTTTTTAAATGATATAATTATCTAGTATTATAATCCTCACATGATATGCATATTTGTTAATTAATAAATAACAAATAAGGTATTTTAATCTGATTTTCAATATATAACTCTATTGATATGCATATTTTTTGGCTTTTTGTATCGAAACTGATATTTCTATCGTAATATAAGTTGTTGTTCACATAAAAAAAAAATTAGTACCGTAAAGAAAATCGAGAATTTAATATACAATTAGAGAGGTTTTAGAAGATATTCAAGGATTATTAAAAGAAAAGAATATGATATTTAATTTGAAAATAAACATTATTTTGTTATTTAATTTTATATAAAATTAACAATTAACAATATTATTTTTAATCAGTAAGGGAACACCAACTCATTTCCATCGTTACTTTTCATGCAAAAAATAGTAAAAATAATTATTTCAAATTTACATCTATAAATTAAGTTTTTCATTGCTTTTTTTAAAAAAAAAAATCATATGTTATTATTCAGAAGCCAATGAATTTTTACATATGAATTCCTCTAACCAACTAGGGAGTAAAAAAGATAAATAAGAGTTAGCAAAGGAACACGCATTATGAGCAATATTGTGTGCAACCTCATTCGCTAACCTTGACCCATAAGATAGAAAAATCTGGTCTAGATTGTAAAATGAGATAAATTGTCCGAACTCAGAGAAATCAAGCCATGGTAATAGAATGCTATCTGATACAATTTTAGCATCTGTTTCAAAATAAACTCGTCGGTAATTCATAGTCTTTACCCATTGTAAACTTTGTCGTAGAGCAAGTGCTTCGGCAAATTTTGCCTCCACTTTTCCCTCCCAAATCTAGCTATGCAGTGCCACAAATCCGCCTCTTGAATCCCGTAGGAACAGCTCCGAGTCCACGCCTTCCTTCCATCATGAATACAGCAGCATCAAGATTGCATTTCCACGCTCCATTTGGCGGCGGACTCCAAGACATTGCTCGCTCAGCCTCTCTGCTGATATTTATCCCCTCCTTGCGCGATCTCTCCTGTTGTGCAACCGACCACTCAGCAAACCAGCACTTCGCCCGCTAGACAACAACATCACAGGCTTCCAGTCTGCCATTCCATAACAGCTTATTCCTCTGACCAGATACTCCATAGTATGAGGGGATAATTACGAATTAGATCCTTAGTGGTGGTACTATAGAAATTCAAGAACCAGTAGCTAAAATTTTCCATGTCACAGGTCGGTACCAACATGTCAGCGCCCTTCCAACACTCGGTCGCACGCGAACAACCCAGAAACAAGTGGTAATCGTGTTTGATGTCAGATGGACAATTAAGGCAGGTTGGTGCGATATGGGAACATGCCTGTTGGAGAGTCTCCATCTAGTTGGTAGTAAATTGGCACATACCTCCCAGAAAAATAGTTTTACCCGATGGAACGAGGGATGAAAAGTTCAAGCAATTGCAAAGTCCGAAAGCCACAAATACCAAAAACTCTCAAACCCTAATTTGATGAAAAACAACTAAAATTAAAAACAATACTTATAAAAATTAAATTTACTTCATAGTTCTTAAAATTGAAATATCTCCTACCAAAAAGTTGAATGGAATATAAGGGTAAAAAAAGGAATGTCGAATTTAGAGGGAATGAGAGATGAAAAGTTAACTTGTTCTTTAAGAATTCAACAACAGTCTTAAAACAATGTTCATAAAATGCATTATGACTCATAGTGGATATACTATTGGTAACTTTTACGTTACATTTTGAAATTCAGTGATTTTGTCATAAAAATACATAAAATTTAGTGGCAATTGTTGTAATATATATATATATTTTTTTTTGTTACCGCTATTTCTTTATATTTTTTTTTTGCATGAAAGATTGAGACGCGATATAATGGAAATGTGTGAATAAATTTGATAAATACAAATAACTTTGAATGATGTAATTGCAATTTGTACCAAAACAATCACTCCCTAATTACCAACACAATGAGAGATAGAAATTATAAAGGTGCAGCATTGTTTCTATATCCTTCACAATGTGCTGTGGCTTTCAACAATGATTGGTAGCCATTAGTAGCACTTAAATACTCTTCTTTTGCTCCTCTTCATCCATGCTTTCTCCCAATCTACACTGCATCAAGTTTCTGCAACTCGTGCCGTGTTTCAATCCATTGATGATCTAATAAAACTATGATCAGCAACATTCCGCATTACAGTTCCGATTTCCCAACCCTTATATTATACATTACATTACATTTTCCTGCATCAGTCAAATATACAACTCAGATAATTGTTTTCCCTGCGGTATTATGCACCGACACTAGCATATATCTAACAGAAAACAACTAGCTCCAGG
The DNA here is from genome assembly GCF_963576675.1 of Euphorbia lathyris. NCBI lineage: Eukaryota > Viridiplantae > Streptophyta > Magnoliopsida > Malpighiales > Euphorbiaceae > Euphorbia > Euphorbia lathyris. The sequence goes on from NC_088915.1 coordinate 57,164,962, forward strand.
TACCACAAGTTTGGATTTTGATGATACCCTTATGTAACTATGATTGATTTATATACATGTACACATTTCCTGTTTCAAGAAAGGGGAAAAAAGGAAGGCACGCAGCTTTACCGGTTATTATTGCAAGTAATGAACTCAGGCATATGAAGCTAACAATGGTTCTCTTGAGTCTTCACCATATTTGCTGCTATAGTACAAGTACAACATCAATTGAGATATCCCCAAAATCGTGCCAATTCCGTTTGGAACCTATAGTCACAGAAATAATAAAGATTAGGATTAGAATCTCGGGGATGTCAGGAAACGGGTGGACTAATCATGTTACTGCAGGTTTAGTATTCAGTCGCGAAGTAACGAAACATTACATAATAAAAGAAAGAATCTTTTAAAATCTTTCTTGAGGTAAGTATTCAGTGAGGTGTACGTTGAAGTAAATTCAAGCGCACGAATCAAATTTTACGAATGCCTGGTAGTGGTTTATGGATTAAGAAGCAACTCAAGAATTAGTGTCTAATCGAACTATTTGCACTAAGAATATGAGTGAATACTTAAAGTAGAACCTCGTTTCTAGCCTTCATAATGTTACGAATCTATGCATGCTCAAACCAAGGAATAAAAAGATTCTGCATTTGACAATGTACTTACATAAATGAAAGGATCAATCTTCAACATTCCGTATGCAAAGAAAGATAGACTCATCAGGAAAGTGGCGAAGGAAAGGTGGAACGGCATGAACTCAACGCTCCTCGTCTTAATCACCACATTCTGCCACAGAAATAGTACAAAAACCATAAGCAAGAAGGAAGATAGCAATTCAAAATTGAAAGATGAATTTTGTAGATGACTTACAATGACACAAAGTGGGGAAGCAAACATTGAAATGAGAGAAAAAACACTTATATATCCAACAAACAGCTGCCGAGAATGAGGACCAAAAAAATTCATGCTCACAACGACAATTACAACAAACACTGCCACAACTGCAAGCAGTAATCCTGACATCTTTATCTACAATAAGCATTTAAAAAAAATCGTTATCCGTCATTGTAAATGTATGCAACACGAAGCAAGAATCAGAAGGAACTTCAAATGCAAGATTATGTACCTTTTTGCTTTGTTCGGCATGCCAGATGAAGATACTTAAGTAGATCAACTGGAAAACTGCCCCAACTGAATTGACTGTTGCAACCAATATAATTCCGGGGGATACAATGGGCGTCCCATACCAGAAGCATATTAAGCAGTTCAAGAGAGCATATATATAAGGCAACCCTGAAAATTGTTCTGTCGATTGGCTTCGGATAATTCTTCTAAATGTTGGTCTGAAAGATAAGACAACAAGAATTAGCTTCTCTAAACTAGGAATTTCCAATTCTAGCTCCGGAGTCAGATAATAAGGGGTTACAATAACTTACATGGGTGACAAAAATAACACCAATGCACAGATGTTCCCTGAAATTAAGGATGAAACATATCTGTTACTTAGGCAATAAAAACTGAAACTTTCCTGGGTAAATCTGGAGCATACAGTTATAACAAATGGGTAGGGTAGCAATTTCGGACTCGAAAACACGATTTTACATATAAAACACGACTAAAAAGACAGGATTATCATTTTCATTGCATCATATCTATAACATAACATGATTTTGAAAAGATAACCCAAATTGACACAACTCTACAAATGGGTGTCATTTAGGTCTAAATTAACTATACCGTTTCAGCAGTTTCAGCCCAATTCTTTTACATTGAATGGAAAATCCTACTGGAAACAGAAAATAACATGTCTAACCCTAATGATTCCCCTTCATTTTCTGGCAACTCAACTCAACCCACCACAGTAAAAAGCCAAATATCTTCCTTTTCAGTAAATTTCAAAGCAAATGACTACCATTACCAACATCTGAAAGAATAAAAACCCCAATTCTTTGAAAACATAGGCAAAATGAGGTATAAATCCAGAAGCCTCACAGTAAAAGGGATACATTACAGAGAAGTATAAACAAAAATCAAAGCCAACACTGAATGAAAGCAGCAGTTTGAGGAAATTTTGCACATACCGGCAAGTCCAGCTGCATCGCTGAGACTGGAGAAATCAAGAGGCAAGCCAGAAGAGAGCATCGGAGCAACGACGATCTTCCCTTTCCGTGGCTCTGGCTTCCTTATCTCAAAGCTTGGACCTTTATTTTTCTTTTTGGTAGATAAAGCTTGCACCTTTATTAATATATAATCATTTATAAACAGTGGTCTTCAGTCTTGGCCCTACTTTGTAAAGCAGAATGACCATTCTACTAAATTCTTGATATTTTTGTTTTGCTAATTTTTAATTTTGATTTGGTACAAGTTGTAGGAATATGCTTAATCTATGGATAAAGATTGAGTAATAAATTTGTGAACTTTAGAAAACCACCAATAAGTCTGCCTGCATATCAGATAAGCTTTCAATTAAATTAAATTAATAAAATAGTTAAAAGACAACCTCATGTTCATCTCAAAATATCATCTTGTGGTCCAAATTTGAACCAAAAAATTGTCTGGTCTACTTACAGTTCAAGTTGGGAACTATTACCCATCTGATAAATATGAAATTTGAAAGGGACCCATCAAGATGGTGTGTTTGTCTTGAAGTTAGTTAAAGCTGGTTTCTTTTTCATAAATATCAACAATAGTTTCCCATTTTTCTTTGTCTTTTTGTTCCTAATTTCGTTTAATTTTGAGGCCTGGGATGCTCATCAAATCAAAATATCAATTTCTAGTTTTCTACAGGTTCCCACTTGTTTCATAAAACTTACTAATAGATTCATTTGGGTGCTGATGTCGGTGAAAGGGGTAATAGGGTAATTGTCTTCTTGTGGGATCAAATCCAATCCTTTGATCATGCAAGAAACATGGTTATAACAGAGCCCAGGCCACGACCGAGATCTATACTCCATGAATGATTGAGTTAGTAAGTTCTGTAGAGACAATGTATTAACTTAGATAAAGTCTTTGCAATTTTTTTTTTTTGTAATAATAATAATAATAATAATAATAATAATAATAATAATAATAATAATAATAATAATAGTGGATTACTATTCGTAGCCCTAATTTCCTACATTTAGCTTCTAACAAAGACGGAAATATCCTTTAGTCAAAATCTCAAATCATCTCAACTCTTTAAATCCTCTCAAATTCTAAACTCAAATCCCGGACAAAAAGTATGGATCGAGGGAGGGCAGCAAAGGAAAATGATTAATGGTACGTAATTTCGACTCGAACGGTTGTTTTTTTTACGGTTTTGTGAGTGAAATTGTTGGTTTTTGAATTTCGGATTCGGAGCTTGGGGCGTATGAATATCACGCCCTCACACATGTGAGGGTGTGATGCTATTGCACCTCACACGTGGTGAAGGCATAATACTCATATGCCCTCACCACAGAAGGGCAAATTATTAAAAGCATCTGGTTCTTCATGTCAAATGGAGGACCTCCCATACATATTTTGACACATGTAACACGGACCGACATATATTATAAGAGACCTCATTATTTTAATTAGGCAAATGATATATACAACCCTTAGGGCTCGTTTGGTTCGCGGAATAGAGGGAGAATAGAATAGTCTATTCCTAAAGAATAGCTATTCTCACCTTTGGTTGATTTTTTTTATGGAATAGTTATTCCATGGAATCCCTATTCCTTGATTTCATGGAATAGCTATTCTTTAATTTAGGTTAGGAATAGCTTATTCCTAATATTATATTTTTGTAATTTACAAAATTATCCTTCATTAAATCCTCAATCTTCTCTCTAATCACTTTTCCAAATCTTATAAATTTTGATCAATCCATAATTTATATCATATAAAACGTGAAAAATGGAAAAATGACGAAAACGTTAAAAAATGTAAAAATACGAAAAATATGAAACACGAAAAATGTGAAAATGTTACAAACACGAGAATATGCAAAAAAATAAAAAACGCAAAAAACATGAACAAATGCGAAAAACACGAAGACGCAAAAAAAAGCAAACACATGAAAAAAACAAAATAGGAATAGCGCGAAAAAGTGACAAAACACGAAATATTAAAAAACGTGAAAAATAAAAATGCGAAAATGCGCAAAAATACGAAAAATGCTAAAACACAAAAACGTGACAATATGTGAAAAACATGAAAATGCGAAAAACGCAAACAAAACACGAAAACGTTAAAAACACAAAAATATGAAAAAATACGAAAAACATGGAAAAACGTGAATAACACGAAAAAGTAACAAAATACAAAAAATACAAAAACGCGAAAAAAAACAAAAAGGGGAAAAACCGAAAAACTAAAACGTGAAAAATCGAAAAAATGCAAAATAAAACACAATAACATTACAAAACGTGAAAAATACGAAAACGTGAACAAACGGAAAAAAACAAGAAAACTTGGGAAACACGAAAAAACATAAAAAAACGTTATAAACGCATTTTTCGTGTTTTTAACACTTTTTCATGTTTTCGTGTTTTTCGATTTTTTCACGTTTTTCATTTTTTTTCACATTTTCGTGTTTTCCACTTTTTTCATGTTTTTGTGTTTTTTACGGTTTGCACATTTTTTGTGTTTTTTCATATTTTGCGTGTGTGTGTGTTTTTTTTTGTGTTAACACGTTTATATGATTTCGTGTTTTCACCATTTTCCACTTTTATCTCATTTTTTTTTTGTTTTTGTGTTTTTAATGTTTTTTTTGCGCTTTTAGATTTTGTTTTTTTACCTCTCTTTTTTCGTGTTTTTACAATTTTTCCGTTTTCATGTTCTTATTGTTTTTTCGTTTTTAATGTATTTTTCGTGTTTGTCATTTTTCTATTTTTTATATATTTTTTAAAATAATATATATTAAATATTTGAACAATTTATAGTAAAAAAATTAAAATTTTAAAGGAAATATGAAATTACATTTGAGGATAATATTGTCTTTTTAATAAAAAAATTATCTATTACATTCTACCTTATTCCACCAACCAAACATATGAATAGTAATTTCTAAGAATTTCTATTCCATTCTTTGCTATTTTATTCTTTTGGAATAACCATTCTATTTCATTCCATTTTATTCCGCGAACCAAACAGCACCTTAGGGTTGTATATAAGCATTAATTCTCCATATATTTTCAATAAAATAAAATAAAATCTTAAATCTAAAGCATTTATTTGTATTGGAAATATAATTAGTTTACTAATTTTTATGAGCATTTAATAATTTAATTTTTAAATATTAATAAATTTTATTATAAGATTATGTTGAAAAACTAAATTAACACTAAATATAGTAATTTGTGGGGTTTTATTTACAGCCCTTAGAGCATCTCCAACACCACTAGCCAAATGGCTCTTCAAAATATTATAAAATATTACAAAGCTAAATTTAACTTTCTTGAAATGTGTGTGTGCTCCAACACTACTAGTTATCCTACTCTCTATTTCATTATTTTATTCATAAACTTTAATGAGATTATTTTTAAATGTTATATTCCAACGGCTATATTTTAACGGCTATATTTTGATTTTATAAATAGATGATATATTTGGTGAAACAATTAAACTCATCACCACTCTAATTTGAGTCATTCTATACAAGTTGTCATGTCTAACAACATACGAATAATGATTGAAATGCTTGATGCGGAAGAGGAAGAAGATGAAACAACAATGAATATTGCTATAGCTGCTGTGGAACGTCGTCGACGTAGGCGTCAAAATCATGAAACATACCATGGTGGGTCAGTAATGCATCATCGCATCATTGATCGTAGAAGGTCATGATAGACTTTTTCGTGATTATTTCTCCAACAATCCTACATACCCCGAGTCATTTTTTCGTAGAAGGTTTCGAATGCGTCGATCACTATTTTCACGAATCCAAGCAGTTGTGGAAGCACATGATCGATATTTTGTTCAAAAAGCTAATGCCGTAGGAGTTCTTGGCTTATCCTCACTACAAAAAATAACAGCTGCAATGGGGATGCTTGCGTATGGAACACTTGCAGATGCTGTGGATGATTATGTTAGAATCGTCGAAAGCACGGCAATAGAGAACCTTCGAAGATTTGTGAAAGGAGTCGTTGAAGTATTTGGCAATGAATACTTGAGACGACCTAATGATAATGATATTGCAAGGTTAATGGTTTCTGCTGAGCAGCGTGGCTTTCTAGGTATGCTAGGCAGTATTGACTGCATGCATTGGAAGTGGAAAAATAGTCAAACTGCGTGGCATGGAATGTACACAGGTTATGTTCATGAACCAACCATTATTTTAGAAGCAATAGCTTCGTATGATCTTTGGATATGGCATGCTTTTTTTGGTTTACCGGGATCGCTAAACGACATCAATGTATTGGATCGATCACATGTATTTGCAGATTTAGCAGAAGGTCGTGGACCTCAGGTAAGATATACCATTAATGGACATGAATATAGCATGGGTTATTATCTCGCTGATGGTATATATCCTTCATGGCCTACTTTTGTCAAAACTATTGCATCTCCTCGAGGAAATAAAAGAAAGCTTTTTGCAACTATACAAGAGTCTGCTAGAAAGGACGTTGAACGGGCATTTGGAGTGCTACAAGCCCAATTTGCAATAGTGCGTGGACCATCACGTTTTTGGGATGTCGAAACAATGAAACATATTATGATGGCTTGTATAATACTGCACAACATGATTATTGAAGATGAACGGGAAATAAGTCATGCAGATTTCAATTATGATACAGTTGCTGAAACTCCAACAATTTCTGTGTCCCACAATTGCACAAAAGAGATTATGGAGTTCATACAGATACATCATCAAATTCGAGACAAACAAGCTCATATTCAACTCCAAAATGACCTCATTGAGCACATATGGAAAATTCATGGTTGAATTATCGAGTGCTCTAATAAGTTTGATGTTTTTTTACTAGTGTTTCTAATAATAAAGATAGTAGTTTACAATTGAAATCCTGTAATGCGTCTTTTTTTCATAATGGAAGCTTTGAGAGAACTAAAATATTCAACTTGATCTGCATCCATGTTAGTAGTATCAGTAGATAATATTCGTTCTTCATAAAGCATTTCTTCCCGCTCTTCCTTTCTTCGTTCTCGTTCTTCCTTTTATTTTTCTCGCGCTTCCTTTTCCGTTTCCCTTACTTCTTTTCTTGTTTCTCGTTCTTATCTTTCCCTTTCCAATCTCAATAGCTCATCAACTCTTTCCTTCCTTTCATTTCTTGCCACAGTTTGTGCTTCTTTTATTTCAAGCAAAAATTCTTTCATCAAAGCATCTTCAACTTCTTTAGCTTTCTTTTTCGTCTTCTTAAACAATTCTTTAGTGGCTTTTCTTCCCATTGGTCGTTCCAAAACAAAGTCTTCATCTTGTGCATCGCTTAAACCCTTAGAATCTGTAGTACACGGTGAGGAGGCAATTGGGCTTGTATGTTGCGATGTTTTGGTTTTTTTCTTTGACAAGTTTGAGGCAAATTTTGGTGCATATCGCAACTCATTCCAACAATGCATGTATGGGAAAGAAGACTTTTATAGACTTTTGTACATCTCTAATGCTTGACATACCTGATAGTAATAAATAACATCAATTTCATCTAATAAATAAAAAAAAAACAGCATTTATATGTGAATGTAAAATTATAAGTATAAAATTTACCTTATCTTGTTCTGTTATTCTACTTTGATTTCTAGCATCTACTTGGTTATAATAACCTTGAAACTTACTCACAGCAAGGTTAATTGAGGACCAACGATTCATCAAAGAGTTGTAATTTCGATCTGAATCGAATTGCTTATGTTCATGAAAATAAGCAGCAATTCGATTCCAATATTTCTGTTGTGTTTGACTATTTCCATGTATAGGATCCATGCTAACATTTAGCCATGCAGAAATGAGTAACATATCCTCTTGTGTAGAGAAATTTTTTGTTCGAATTTTTTTCTGTTTATTACCTCCAGAAGAACCAATCTGAGATTGAAAAGGGAATTGGTCTTGTGTGGCAGGAATTTGAGAGAGTTGAGGTGATTGTGACATATATTCTTCATGGTTATCATATACGCCATTGTTCATCAAATTTGTGTAATACGAATCCATGACTGTTTGGCAATAAATATTGCAGAATCAGCCTGAAAACTGGACAATAAAAGTCTAACAAATTAAAACAACTTATTAAAACAATAGTTGTTAAAAGTCGAAAAAATTAAGAGCACAACATGATTTTAGCAAATTGATGGTTTAGATGAATTAGAAGCATGTATTTTCAAGCAAATTAAAAGCACATTAAACAATTCTTTCAAGAAAATCAATTTGGTTATCACATTTTGTTTACTCTGTAGGTTTCAATTCAAGATTAATGAATTGACATGGAAATTGCAAAACTACCTTGCTTACATAATGAGTACATGAAATCAAGAGTTCACAATTTTAATTTAAGAACAAGGTCACTAGTCACTCTTTGAAATGCAATGTCAATATAGAATAATACATTGCTAAATGCAATAATAATTAAGGATAGAAGTAATACTGTTAATAATAACAATATTAAGTAAATCAATATAAAAATATGTGATCAATATAATTGAAGCAGAGAAAACCTGAGCAGCTCATCTGCTAGAGCTATAACAAGTACAACTAATCTATTAAGTGCATCCAAACATCACCTCACATAATCAAGGATTAAGAAAGGCTCAACAGAAAATTCTATCTCAAAAAAATTGAGCATAGTTCAAGATGATTCACAATTTCACTAAAATATTCAGTAGGTTTCTCATTTCAAAATCAACAAGTTTTTGCCTTCTTTTTCTCTATCTATACTCAAGACCAAGAGGGAACATGAACAAGGAAATTCATCCTAAGGTAATGAACTGAAAAATATCACCATTTTCATAAATTGGTGGCACATACAATCAACTTGGAAAACATGATGAAAAATCTCATTCGAAATTGTATCACGAGAGACTTTAATGAAATTAAAAAATGTTTAGATACCAATATCTGAAGAAAGACTATAAGATTGAAAACTAGAATAATAGCAAACAACAATTTTCTTTAAGATTGAAAATGGTGCCAACTACATGACAAGAGGTGCCATCAAACTAAGGGACTTGACTTCATATAACGTTTCTGTTGTCTGTATTGAGCTATACTCCAAGAAGAAGCCCAGTGTTGAGCTAGCTATCTCTTCTTACAAAAAGAAGCAGACACCTCAGATTCTCCAAGAAATGAAATCAGCAAGGCCCTCCAAGCATCATTTCAAGTTCCACAAAAACATTGTACTAAAGGAAAGGAAACCAGAGAGGGTTCCATTACAGTCATTAATTTCCAATTCACCTGTGAAGCTGCCTGACGCTTCATTTCCTAGTGCAGCCAAAAGAAGTAGCAGTTCTATCAGTTGTAATCACAAGAAGGTTACAAATTCAGATTCTATTAACTCTGCGGGAGATAGAAGAAGGAGATGGACTATGATAGCTGATACTGCTTCTCTTCTAAACAAGGAAACAAGGAATGCATTACAGCTTTTACAAAGTCTCAAGGGGACACACTTAATCATTCCCAGAATAGTCATAAGAGAACTTGATTCACTGAAGAGACGTAACAGCCCGTTCAGGAGAAAAATAGAGGCATCTGTGGTGTTACAATGGATAGAAGAGTGTATGGTGAAAACTAAATGGTGGATTCATGTCCAGAACTTCGTGGAGGAAGTAGGGCCAATGGCCCCAACGCCACCTGCTGCTCTTGTGTCTCAAGTTCGCAAGGGAAGATGGAGGAGCGAAAAGCCACTGTACCGATAGGGGCAGGAACGAAAAGGGGTCAAGACTTTTTGAAGAAAGGAACTAAGTGGATTGTGGGAGATGGTAAAACTAGAAAGTTCTGGAAAGATCTATTCTTCCCATTTTCAACTCAAGGGACTCCATTGGGACTTGTTTCACCAACAGCAGAAGACCACATTCTTGACTGTACTCTTCTATATAGGAAAATGAACAAAGATCGACAACTCGTCCTATGGAGGGAGTGCAGACTCAAAAAGAGTATCAACAGAACTCTTCATCTCTCAATTCCAACATTTTCATCAACAGATAATTGGAAATGAGTCAACAAATCACCCAATGATTCAACAAAATAACAAAAAAATTGAACAGAATCCATTGCATATGCATATTTCAAATGGAAAACAACAAACTATGCTGGCAAATGGCAATAAACAGAGAAACCCAAAAATTAACGTACAAGAAAATTTTAGTAATCCCAAAAATTAATTGAGCAGCAAAATAAATCCCAAAAATTAGTAATAATCCAAGAGAAACCCTAACCTTTATCAATTGCAATCTGTTGTGACCAAGCCTCTCGGCAACTTCTCCAATTTCGACCGTGGAGCTCTGGTGCAGACCGTTCTTGTATCTACCGTTCTTGTATACAACAGAGAAAGAAAGAAATCTTTCAAGAGAGAGAATTTAATATTAAAGAATAGAAATAGAGAGCGAACAGAGCTCGGTAAAAGAAGCGAGCAAAACACCTATCGCCAAAATAATAGCCAGCCAGGTCACTCTGTTGGAGTTCCTCTCTCGCTATTCTACTCGCTAATTTTGAAGATAAAGTGGTTTGAAGAGCAGTGTTGGAGATGCTCTTAGGGCTGTAAATATGAGGACCCTTTTAATTATTATGTGGGCTCACACTACACGTGTCCAAATATGAATTGGCGATCTTCCGAGTGACATGGAATACCGGGTGCTTAATATAAGAACTCCACAGGAAGGGCGTAATAGCATCACGCCCTCACCTGTGTGAGGGCGTGATGCTATTACGATGGCAGACAGTCCTATAAGTATCAGTCTTGGTTTAGTCCAGTAAGATCATACTTTTAATTTGTTTTAATAAAAATTATTAATTTTTTTGTCCAAATAAAGTCATTTGGACGTTTTTCGATCATTTTTTCGTCAGAGTTGATTACGTGATATCTAATCACATGTCTCAACGTCAAGTGACATAAATTAACTCATGTCTCAATCGACTGTCAATTAAAATGTGTAATTACATTTTTTTAATATGTCAGTTAGCGTCGATGTGACGTTAAGATACCATGTCAACAATTTTAGCGAAAAGATGATTGAAAAACGTTCAAATTGACTTTATTAGGATAAAAGTAAACTTAAGTAATTTTATTGAGATAAATTAAACTTTTATGACCTTTTGAGGATATTGTCTAAACTTTAGTAGCCGATAATAATAATTATCCAAATATCTCAGACATAATTGATGTTTGAAAAGTCTGAAATGACAGTTAAATAACAATCAAATCAGTTTTTTTTTTTAAATTTTTAACAACGCTAGGACCAAAATTAATATTGCTTTGAAAATATTAGAATTAAATTTATATCATTTTATAAAGAATAAATTTACATTCATTGGGATTAAATTTGCTTTTTAAAAGAGATTTGGTGATGTTAAGAGCTAAATTGTTCCATTTTATGCATTGACAAGTAAAATTTAACTAAAAGCAGAAAAATCAATTAGAGCAACTCTAATAATTGGAGGATTGTACATTCTCCAACCATTCCATATCATCAATTTATAACAACTCTCTCATCAAAACACATCCTATAAAAAAATACTCTCTAGTGGTTAGTCATTATCACTACTATCCAATGGATCTCATATGATATATAATATTTTATTTTTAATTAATTAACTTATTTTGTAATGTATAAATATACAAACAAACAAATTAAATCCATTAAATTAATTGTGTTTATCAAGACGATCCATTAAAAAATTAGAAAAATATTGAAAATTAATAATTTCTTTTGAATTCAAACAAATATATTTATAGGAATTTATAATATATATAAATTTAAAGGTGTCTTCTATGGTTACTTTGTTTTTGACAAAGTACCATTACTTGGTATGTTTTCACTATTGGATGATGGAGTATAAAATTAATCCAATGGTGAAAACACACAAAGTAAATCTTACATTGTAAAAAACAAAGTAAACATAGCTTTTACCAAATTTAAAAATAAAAAGTTACGTTTCCCTGTGAAACCAATTTAATTTGTATTTTGTAACAAAAATTAATTAATTGGACAGTAGAAAACAAGAATGAAGAGACATAAGAAAACCAACTATTTGATACAAATTTTAAAGAACTAGCTTTATACCCGTGCAATTGCACGGTGTTTATAGAAAAATCTGAGGGATTATAATTCTTTGTTTGTATTAATTATTTTATAAAAATATTAATAAATATATAAGCCGAAATTTGTACTTGTATACTATTTTTGAAGCCATATATTTTATTTTAGAGCTCTAATGACTCTTTAAAAAAACAAAGCATTGCCAATTATTTTTTGAAAGGACATTGTCTAATAAAATAATTAACTTATTAAATATTTGATTAAAATTAGGAATGTCAACGGGCAATCCATTGTTTATATCACACTCATATCTTTATCCGTTTATTATTGAAACTACCGATCATGTTCTATTATACTAACATGTACAAATTTTGAACTCCATTATTATCTTATTTGGTTCACGAGTACCAACTCGTAACGTAGTTTTACCTGTCATAAATTAATAAACAAATCAAATAAATTATAAATTTAATTAAACATGGCCATCAGCGTGTGCCCAATGAGATAATTCTATTCCCACATGTACCCATCATGTGCATTTTTTCTTTTACTCTATTTTTTTATGGACATTCATTAATCATCTAAAAAGAGTGAAAGACACAAACTACCCCATCACGTATATCTTTTCTTTTACTCTACTTTTTTTTTTCTCTATTCATTAATCTCCAAAAGAGTAATATTGGCCGGTAGTATATACCTAAAGGAAATCCCACACCAATTTTTTGAACTATTGGAGGGCTTAATAGTATAATTTTTTTTATTAAATTAAAAAAAAACTATACATTACATATGCTCATAATTTATTTTTTCCGATACTATCACACCCCTATATTTTCTTGCTTATATTTAGCCTCACATTATGTCGGTTATATAATATATCAGCCGAAGCAATTTTAGTTTTAAGTTTTTGTCTTTTCTTTTCTAGTCCCATTTAGAATACTCTTTCTTTCGATCCCTAGAGAATTATGTTCAAAAATCAATGTTGGATATTTTTCAATACAATTGACATCCTTATGTTTGATTTTATTAGAAAGGAGAAGATAAAATTTATATTGAATTGTTATCTGATTTTATATGATTAATTATTTTGTAAATTTATAAATTAGTATTATGTTTCAAAATACTACATCTACAGGCACCCCAATTTCATAGTTTTGGGTTTCCTTTTGGAACAAAGAAACTTAACCAATATTCTGCTAGTTTATTTGACAAAAATCATATATACATACTTTACTAAAATAGATTATTCAAGACACTTTGTTGGTATTTAATACATATTATAAGAATTCTTTAAAAACACACACGTATTATAAGAAAAATGTTGTGGTTATTCTTTAATTTACATGAGCTAAAATCTTTCCATTGAGCTTCCATTTCTTCTTTCATTTACAACCACTGTGTTTCTCTTTTTTCAGTAAAAAAAATAAAAAATAAATAAATACTAACATACATTTTATAAAAAATTATGGTTATTATTTAATTTACATATAAAATCCGTAATTTGTATGTTGAGCTTCCATTTCTTCTTTCCTTCATTACAATCACTATATTTCTCTTTTCCTAGAATAAAAATAAATAAAAAAAATTCAGTAAGCAATAATTAACCTATTAATATGGGCTATTGACTGAAAAACTCATTAATAGAAACAAATTTTTTGTCCATTGCTATTACGATTGTTAATAGCAATTACAATTTGAAAGTCTAGATATCTTTATATACTTTTAGAAGCATCTAGGGAAAAAAATCAGATAGAATTTCAAGAAGTACTCAATGAAATGACGGTCTTATATCACACACGTGTAAGAAGAGCCAAATATTTATTAAATATGTTACGAAATTAAAAATGATCAGAGATACTTCTCAAATTCCAAAAAATTGTTTGTCTATAAAAATGGCACTACAGTGGAAACCTGAGAATATTTGATAATTCACTATCTCAATTTAAGTTAACAATAATACTTTTTTGCTATACTAAAAAGGTGGTTTATGCACAAGGATAAGGATAAGTAACCATTAATATTGAACAATATATATTAAAAACCCTTGATAAAAATAGCACACCAGTATATGTTAAAAGTTTTTTTTTAGCATATATTTCATAATAGTACTGCTTGTATAATATAATCATTTAAGGCTATCAAAAGTAACACAATTACCTCTTATGCTCTTCAACGCAATAATTTGGCTTCAAAACCAACAGACAGTTGGATATGTAAAAACATGATCCTTTAGACAATTAAAAAACACCTAAAAGATACCAACACTATTTGCGAATAAATAAAAAACATGATTTGTAAAAGGAGAAGATACCAACACTATTTGCGAATAAATTTTCTTTTCCTTCTTTTCGATCCTTTAGACAATTAAACTCCAATGCCTATAAATAAATTAAATAAAAACCATGTTTCATTTATAATATGTAAAAACATACTAAGAATTGGTGAATCAATATGATTGACTTAAAGAATCTGGAACTAAAGAAGCATTATTGATAAGGTTAGCGATCTTACAGATGATTAACCTAAGAATCAGTATTTGTAGTATATAAGATAAATCAAATGTGAACTGGAAATAATGATACAAACCATGTAATGGAAAAAACGAAAGTTGAAAAAATAATTATCTCTTAAGGAGATGCAGATTGGGGGAAATCAAAACTAAATTGCAAGAATTATCTGCATTCCCCGAGTGAGAGTGAGATTGAAGGAGGGTGTTGCAAAATGGCCTAGGGTATTTTGAAGGAGTAGTTGAGATCATAGATAAGTTTCAAACGGTTAGAAAATTCTAGAAATTGGAGATTTTTTATTTTTGATTTTATTTTGTTTAATTTTTGCAGAGTGATTTTTCTTTTTGCAATACACGTTTTACAATTTAGATTTTTAAGAAATGGAATAAAATTACACATCAGCATTAAGGCATTTTAAAACATGACACATGTATTTTTAAGTTACTGGTTTAGTATGTAGTATAGATAGATAGATTACGCGCCAACTTTGTGTTTGATATCCACCATTTGACAAAACAATATAATGTGTATATCACCCTCTCATGTAATTAAGCTTTCTTTTTGCTCAATTTTGGCTGGAGACTCGCCGGAAAATTACAAATTGGTCCCTTTTAGCAACCACTGGAGTTGCTCTTAGCATTCTAATGACAATTAGAGACGCATTCCACCATGCGTTTTTAATTCCACAAATTAATGAGGGTGTCGGGACTCAAATCTTCAACTGTTTGGCCTAGAGGCTCTGTGTCACATCTGTGCCCTTAAATTTTATTTATTATACCCCAAACCCTAAGTTATATTAAATCCGTTATAGGATTGGTCGATTAATTGGGTGTTACGGGTATAGTTTTGAGGGTAATTGCACATTTTTATAATAATTATAAGTTTAGGGTAAGTTTTAAAAGAAATTAGATGTTTGGAGGACCAAAAGGAATAATTAAACACTTAATTCAAGGCCTATATATAGCCTTATTTCAGAAATGAAAATCATTTGTGATCAAACCAATCCTTCACCACTGTTCTTCCTCCATCATTCTTCTCTCATTTCTCCTCCACCTTCAACCACCACCAAAAACATGGCAGCTCCACCATTTTGGGTGTTGCCAGAGATCTAACCGTTCAAATGACCTCAAATTTTAACTGGAGACTCTAGACACATAGAAGCAACTTCTGACCGGATGGATTTTGATTTAGAGGTGTGAGAAGAGAATACAGGCTAGGCAGATTTTGGGACAGATTTAGGGTTTTGTGGTGTTAATCTCAAATTTAGGCTAAGGTAAGTAACTATCAACTAGTTTTTGGTTTGCATGTATAAATATATGTATATTAAGCTATAAATCTCCATGAATTTGTCTCCTAAGGGTTTTCTTAGAAATTATTTGAGTATTGGTTGTTGATTTGAGATTGTGTTCAAGTTTGAAGGAAATGAGTTCACAATGGTAATTTTGAACTATTTTGATGTTGAATTGGTTTTACCTTGATGTTGAATTGGTTCTTCCTAAGAGTTTGATTATTATTTAGTTCAATTTATATTGAATTGGTTTTCTTAAGGGATATTTAGTTCAATTGATGTTGAATTGGTTTTCTCAAGGGTTTAAGTGCTATTTGAGTTCAATTGATGTTGATTTGAATTTATTTAAGAGTTTTAATGTTATTTTGGTTCAATTAGTGTTCAAATTGGAATTTGGTTCAATTAGTGTTCAATTGGAATTCTTTTAAGGGTTTTAGTGTTATTTTGGTTCAATTAGTGTTCAAATTGGAATTTGGTTCAATTGGAATTCTTTAAGGGTTTTAATGTTATTTTGGTTCAATTAGTGTTCAATTGGATTTCTTTAAGGATTTTAATGATATTTTGGATTTCTTCAGGGTTCAATTGCTATTTTGGTTCAGTAAATGTTGGATTTCGATTTATTGATGATTGTAGTAAAGTTGGATCTATTTGATGAAATTGAAGTTTGGTTGGATTTTGGGTAAAGTTTGTATCCATCAGGAGTAGTCCGGACGGGTGGTTTGATATTTGAAGACCATGTTCAGTGAGGAACATGGCCTGTGTACACAGTCTAAAGATCTAGTCGGGTATTGGCAGCGAAGTTTTGGGTAAGACCAATACGGGATTAGGCATGGTAAAAGAGACGTCTCGATTATGTTTATGTGTTGTGGATCGATTTACGAGGGGATACTCGGTGATGGATACGATATTGAATTTGATTCGAACTTCGGTTTTTAGTAAATGTTAATATAAGAATCGTTGTGTTTTGATTTAAGTTTGATTTGAGGTTATTGATTAAAATTCTATTTTAATTGGATGTTGTTTACAAGTTAATAAGTTTAAGGATTGGTTTGGTTAAATGTTTTCACAAATGTATACATATAGCTATTTTACGTAAAAACTAGTTTCTATAGTTGATAGTTGCTTACTGAGATTTTTGTCTCATATTTTCAAATGTTTTAATGTTTTTAGGCGAAGAAGTACGAGGTACTGAGGGAAGTGTTCGACACTAGGGCGAGGATTGGATACAGCCACGATTGTCCAAGTCGTCTTGTAGGGTATTGCATACCATTTTGTACATGTAGATATAGACGTTTTTTTTTGTGCTTGTGAATATGTAGGAACTTACGTCGCCCATTTTGAATCGAATATAAAGTTGTAGTATGCCGGATTTTGGTTTGAATGTCCAAGTATGGTGTTAATTTATGAGATTAGGCAAATTAAAAGTTAACAAGTTAGAATTTGAGTAATTTTCTATGTTTCGAACTCGTTTTGGTAAAACACACGAGAAAAGGATTCGTAATTGGAAATTTTAAATGATTTCGACATTTTACAAATGTAAAAGTATATGTAGAAAATGTTTTTAAGTTCAAACATGATTTGTAATTCTTAACATTTGATTGTGAGATGTTACTTCCGACTCGTTCACGTCTGTGGTAACGTCTCACTGTCATATCCGATTCTATTTTGGATCGGGTTTGACATTTTGGTATCAGAGCAATAGGTTGGTCCATAAGTATATATATATATATATAGGTATATCCGTGTCAAGTATATAACTTACTAAAGTGTATTGAGAAGTTGAATAAATATTATTCATGCATATCACATATATAAATTGTAATAGTTTGTTCATCATATAGATGCATCCAAGACGACAACGTGGCCGACCACCTCTAAATAGGCGTAGAGGTAGAAATGCAGAAAGAAGAGAATTGGGACGGGGTCCCGTGAGCACAGAGGATAGTGTAGCCTCTGATGCTAGAGTTCCACCTGTTTTCCAACCTCAAAGACAACCACCAGAAAATCAACTTGTTAATCCTCCACCAATACCACCCGAACCTGAACATCGTGTACCACCTGTGACTCCACAAGCTGCAATGCCACAAGTTGCACAAATCCTGCAGTTTGAACCCCGAACATTAATTGAAGCTTTGGTAACTATGATGGAAACACGTGAGGCACGTCGAAGGCCTAGTGAGTTAATTGAAGTTGCCAAAAACTGTGGGGCATTTGATTTCAGGGGTACACTCTGATACCATGTCATGGAACCGATTGAACTAAAAGCTCGAGCTTATAGTTAAGGCCCAATCATATATCTTGTATTAAGATCATTACATTTTTAGATATATTTCAACAACGTATGCTACTAAACTAGATACTTTGAACTTTTATATCCAAAATACCCTTTGATTCTTTAACTTCCTATCTCCCAAACTTTCTAAATCGTTAAATTTTACAAGAATTTCTCTAATTTTCAACCTGTATATACATATGTTAAGCTAATTCCGATGAGCGGTAACTTAGACTTAAAGATCTTTTTTATTGTTGGTAAATTATCATTTTGGTTCACATTTTATGAAATGAGAATCCATTTGAGATTCTCATTTTATGTTTTGGTTTAGTATTTTATGATATTAAAACCCGGGTTTACATTTTATGGAATGAGAACCCATTTGAGTTCTCATTTTATGATACGTGTTCATATTTTATTTGATATGACCATAACACACGTAATCAATCAGGCATCTCATGTTAACGGTTATATACCTCCACATAATCCTAAAAGTTATTAAATGGTTTATTAACTGCATCCACGATTGAAAACTATATCATTCTGATAACTCCCAGGTAACCTCCATCCATGTAACTTCCTCATTTAATTCCTATAAATAGCCTTTCAATTAAGGAGATGGGGGTTGGATTTCGAGAGATACAAGAGTACCATTATTACGATATCTAACTTAGGCATTAGAGTGTTTGTGAGAAGATCGATATCTAACAGGTACAATCATCAAAGAACATCAATCGTCATCAAAGAACATCAATCGTCATCATTCTGATTGGAAGGACCGTCTTCCTTCCGAAATTCATCGATTAATCTCCCCTCCTACAAATTTATTGTTTAGTCCAGGCTACAACATTATTATTTGGGTTTAGATCATTTCACAAAATGTGAGCCCCAAATAGGTTTCTAATTTCATAAAATACGAATCCATATTATATTTGTGAACTATTAAATTTACTTTAAACATTCAAATTTACGTAGAAGATGGATTAAGAATATGAGATTGAAATTTTTTACTCAAAGCATTCAAAATTTACTTTCTACTTATCTTTATTTATTTTTTTTGGTAAAGACTTCTACTTATCTTTATTGTTCTTTGTTTATGTTTTTGGTTTCTTGGTTGTTTTGCTCTTCTCTAAATTGACAACTAAATTACAAAGAGGATGTGTTTTCGAAAAAATGTATTAGAATAAGGTATGCCTAAATTTAAAAGGTAAATAGACTCTAAATTATTATTCTTTATTTTTCTGATTTATTATGTTCATTATTCTTTCTTTTTCAACAATACAATGAAATACTTAAAAAAAAAAAAAAAACGAAAAACGAAAAGTTTCCCGCCAAGGTTAATCTTAACATTCTATCCCAAATTCCCAAATCTTAATTCTAAACCCTGATTGATGAAAATGCAATATTAGGGCGCTGTCCTGCTCTTCATTTCGAAATTGAAATTGAGGATTTCAAGCTCCTTACCAGCTGACCTTCATTATCAACTAGCAACAGCTCCTCACAAGGCGAAGAGATGGGAATACAAGGTCTTTTGCCTCTTCTGAAGTCGGTAATGGTACCACTGCATATTAAGGAATTAGAGGGTTGTTCTGTTGCTGTTGATACTTATTCTTGGCTCCACAAAGGCGCATTGTCTTGTAGCACTCAGCTCTGCAAAGAATTACCAACCACCAGGTTTTCTCTATACTAGCATATATGTATTTCAATTTGTGTTTAGGCGCGATTGATTCGAAAACTTTCAGAACTTAATCAGATTGGGTAAACGGGTATTTTTTTTTTAACAAAGACGCGACATATTTCAATCGCTGGTTTGCATACGCATACAAGTATTTGTCAAATAATGCTGAGAGTTCTAAAAATTGAATACAGATAACTTAATGGGTATATTGTTTTAATCGATTGATTCGTTTGGAAATCCTAATATGGAGCAATATTAAGAATTCAGAGAAATTTCTATGACCCTTTTCTATTAGATAAAGTGTTTTTTCCATGCTATGTATTTCTATAAAAGTATGCCAATACCCAAGCTCATAACTTTTCAGTGCCTTGTCATTTAAAGTTGGGATAATGGGTATTCTTCATTTCAACTTGTGTCTTTTTGACAACATTGTGTTACAAGCTTTTCCCTTTTGTTGTGGATGCATATTCTTATAAGAAATGTGCATTTGTATCTAATCTTTTAGGCACATCGACTACTGCATGCATAGAGTAAATTTGCTGCGGCATTATGGTGTTAAACCTACTCTTGTCTTTGATGGTGGTCTTCTACCGATGAAGATTGAACAAGAGAACAAGCGTGCAAGGTATGCTAGCTATCTTTTGACTTCTCAAATTTGCCTTATCATTATTGTATAGCTCGATTGGGCCATGACCAATATTGTACATGAAAAGTAACTCTAGGCCAAACTGCTCCTTTGAAGATGTAATTCTGAAGGTTCATCGGCTATATATAATATTATGTTATGTCTCTATAGTTTGACATTTTTTTTTCAAGTATAATGCATCAATCGTGTAGTTTAAAGGTTTCAATTTAATACTGCCTTGCAAATTTCTGATTAAGAATTGGCTCTCTTCGAGTCTTTTCTGTAGATTTATGCAATATAAGTTTGATGCACATCGATGTATGGATTCGGATGGTGAAGTATTCCCACTTCTCCCTTAAGTTGTTTCTTTATTACCGCCACTTTGGGTTGATGTGCTTTCAATAAAATTCTTCTTGGGAAAAGCTTTTTGCTTCCTTTTTATTGCTATTCTCTCGAGAGTCTTCTTGATAGTATGTCTAATTGTCTTAACCACAGAAAATGAAAAAGTTGGAGCAGCTATTCTGTTTTGCATACCTAATTTTATTTGTTTATTGTCCTATCCTATATGGTTATATCCTATGTTGCATGGAAACTCTTCTTCAATAGTGTTTCCCCATTTCGTGTCCGTTTCGGTTTCTTTTCTGCTTCCATTACCGTTTTCTAGCTAATTTTTCTTAGAAATAACGTTTCCCTGTATCCGTTTCCGTGCAACATAGGTTATATCCTATCATATGTGACTGATCCAATATGTAGGATCGTGAAACTGTTGCTAAATGCTAACAAGTAGTTTTCTACGTCATGCAAAATGCAGAGCTAGGAAGGAAAATCTTGCACGTGCTGTTGAGCATGAGTCAAATGGAAATGCTGCTGCTGCTTATGAGTGCTACCAGAAAGCCGTTGACATTTCACCTTCAATTGCTCATGACCTGATCCAGGTAGGAGTGGCATGTCATGGAGATTAGTTCTTTGTCTTATCTTTATGTAATTTTGCAGCTTGTACTACCATATACTAAAATTTATCCTACTAATGTGATTGCATATGGAAGATCTTAAAGCAAGAGAATGTTTCTTTTGTTGTGGCTCCATATGAGGCTGATGCCCAAATGACCTTCTTGGCAATAAGCTCACAAGTTGATGCAGTAATCACTGAGGATTCTGACCTAATACCATTTGGATGTCCAAGAGTGAGTTCCCTGGTGGTTGATTATCTCGAACTTATTGTTTCTATTTTTATTGTATTTATATTACACTTTGATTATGCATTTTTTATCCAGATTATCTTCAAGATGGATAAGTATGGGCAAGGTGTTGAGTTCCAGTATTCCAGGCTCCAGCAGAACAAAGACTTAAGTTTTGCAGGATTCACCAATAGAATGCTACTTGAGATGTGTATTTTAAGTGGTTGCGACTATCTTCAGTCATTGCCTGGAATGGGACTTAAACGGGCTCATGCACTAATTTCAAAGTTCAAACACTATGACAAGGTGAGTTTTGTTAGGGACATGATCAATTACTTTTACTGCATAGAACAATAATAGCTCTTATGCAACATACACAAGCTGATCACATGGGCTGTGATCGGAAGCCGAACTTAATTTTTCAGATGTTGCTTTCTATTAAGGTGAATTTTTTATTTTATCTTATGTAACTATTGATGACTGGTTCTTTTAGGTAATCAAGCATCTGAAGTATAGCACCGTGTCTGTTCCTCCTCTTTATGAAGAGTCATTTCACAAAGCAATATTGACTTTCCAACATCAAAGGGTTTATGATCCTACAACTGAAGCTATGATACATTTGTCTGATTTATCTGACAATGATGGTGATGATTTGGAATTTTTAGGCCCATATCCTTTTTATTTTTGTATGTTTTGATCTAAGTGCTTATACTTATTCCCATTTGGAGCTTTGTTTCGTACCTTAACTTGAAACACAATGATGCCACAACATCTAGCTAAAGGTATTGCTGAAGGGTATCTGGATCCGTTTACCTGCATGCCATTCAAGGTATCTTCTTTATTTACTTTATTACTCATATATATTTCTTTTTTCCAAGACCTGTTTCAAGGTTTGATGATTTAGGAAACCTGGGTTTATCATGGTTGTGTTCTAATTGTCATTTCTCTGTCGCAGCCTCTATGATGTTAGAATGATGTTTGCATTAAAGTCCCATGAGAAAAATCTTATGTGGCTTTTTTTGTATTTTCTGGTAGCTACGATCTAAGTACAAAAATCATGCTTGAGATACCAGTTTGGAGAGGAGAAAGGAATTACTAAGTTTCAGCAGAAATCTAAATCAGATGCTGCTATATCTTTGAATGAATAGTCTCCACTCTTGCTGCTAGTATGAATTTGCAAGACATTATTGTCTTGCTCTTGCACAAGTGTTCCTCAATAACGTTGAAATTATGATCACAGAAGCATTACCCGTGAAAATTATAGTCCGCCTTTTCTAGCTGTTTGAATTTTCCTACATGCTGCTTTTCACAAACAATGCTTCATTGTTTTTAGTATTCTCGTGTCAACAAACAGTTTATGTTCCTTTTTTGTCTATGCTGTTTGCTATTTACTTCTTTAATGTACTGCTGATCTGTTTATCTTCCCTCAGGAGTGTATAAAGTTGTCATCAGATTTGGTCCCCCTCTCCCCTTTCCTGCACTGAATTGAATGAAAACTTGAAGTTTTCAATAGCTCTCTTTTGCTTGAAACCTAAAAATACAGTGACTTTTTGGTGGAGCCATATGATGGTTATCCCTAAGTTATCTACATTATTGTCAGTTAGTTTTCTTTTCTGTGACATTGATATATCAAGGTGATGCTTGCAATATCTTTGTTAAACATGTGAAGATTACAAGTGTTTTTTTTTTAAAAAATTAAATCCTTTCCTGATAAGAATTCCTTTTGCATCCAATATTTTCGGTGCACTAACAGGAAAGAACTGCTAGTTCCGAAGTGGCTCTTTACAGAAAATCAGAGTTAAAGAATGTCAAACCTGAAAAAGGAAGGAAAAAGCTAGATTTGCCGTTGCAGAAGAATCTCCTCACCAAGTACTTCTGTATCCTTCAAATTCATCCAAGATACTCGTTTCCAACTATGGAACTATAAATATAAGTTATCTGGTAACAAGTATATTTGTGTGATTGCCATGTCCTAAATTGGTGCAGTTTCTTAAATGGTGGATGGGAAGCAATTTATGGCATTAGGTTCCATGCATGCTGTAAACTCTTTGACTATCTGAAACACAACTTATTATTATGTCCATTTAGCTGTTTGTGACGTTTCTACTTCCTCTATCATTGTCTGTGTTAGAGTATAAGTCAATGTAATTAATGAATAGCATGCCTAAGGCTGCTGTAGGGCTGCTAGAATTGCTGGTAGGGTCAGTTTGTCTCCTTGATTGAAGGAGAACCTTGTATATATATGTGTATTGCTCTTAAATAAAACATATTAATATAGTCTCTTAATGTACATGGTATCCCATGTATTCCTAGTGTATTACATGGTCTGTTACAGTCTGAAACAGATTAGGGCTTATTTTCAGGTTATATAACTAAGAAAATAACTACTGGAATAGGTGTCAACGATGTCTTAATTCAGGTTAGGTAAACAGAGACATTGTATCTCAAGATGAAATTTTAAATTTGGATGAAGCATAGAGCTACATATGTGGTAGATGTACAAAAGCCTTGTCAGCTAAGAGCAGGATTGAGGGCAATTGTTCTAATTTCTGTTACTAATTTGAATCACTGTCTTGGTCACAGTTACTTTATCATCTGCTTGCTGTTATTTCTTTTAGTTTTCCTTCATACCCACTAGGCTTTGCATCTCTTGAAGCAAAGAGAGAATTCACGGCCCCACGAAAATCGCCTATATGTCCAAGTCCAGTGGATAAATTTTCCCCTATTGCCGAGGAACATTGCAGCGTGAAGAATGCTTCAAGTAATATGTGTTCTCCTTCAGCGTCCTCATTTTGCTCTGAAAATGTGGAAAGCACTCCACCCGCGGACACAGTGAGTAAAAATGCTAGAGTTGTGAGAACTTTGGCTTATCACTATCACTTGGTTGAAATCTTCTCTTTGCCTCTTTGCCTCTTTATATTATTGGTTCCTCTTGCAGGTGAGAAGTGATATTGCCCCTGAGCTCCTTGAACGTTTAGAGGATTCAGCTCCTGGTGAGGATATGTCCTCTTGAAATAGGTTTTCCTAGTTTAATATGAGTTATGTTGATATAAACAATTCTGATTGCATAAACTTTTTGACTCCAAAGGTTTTTCTGATGAGAAGGGAAGTTCAGAGCATATTTCGCCCTCAAACTTTGGTGATTCAATACATAAGCCTTGTGAAGCACTGCTAAAGGAGTGTGATAATAAGAATGTTTCTGTAGTTCAAGATGAAAGAAGTACACAGAACAAAAAGGTTGTTAGTGGGAATGCTTATTTGAAGCACCAATCAGTAAAAAACATTGATGAAGATAGTGAACAAGAAAACCTCTTAGTCAAGGATGATGTTGCCAGTGATACTTCTAATTTCATTCTTAGGAGTTCTTACAAAACAAGAATAGAAAACAATAAGGTGGTGGTGAGGAGCTCTTACTTTCAGTGCAAGTCATCGAACAATAATCATCAAGAGAATCTTCAAGAAAGGCCCTTACTCAAGGCTGATGCAGTAATTGATTCTGATAAGAACAAGGATATCATTATTAAAGATGCTTCTTGCAACAACAGTGGCATTGCTGTGAAAAGGAAGGCCTCTTTAAATGACTCTATCCAAATAGTAAGTATTCTCTTCTGTAACTTTTTCATTTTGGCATATATCTTTCTAATAATATATCTATATCTATATATATTTATCTCACTCTGTTAACTGCTTCAGGAGAATATGAAATCGAAGCATATGCGTGCAAGTGAGTCTCTTTCTGAGAATGGTATGTGCTATTTGCAAGAGTTATTCTTGAGCTGTACGTATGAATGAATATTTCTTTTACTTTCCAGTTTATAACTATTTATCCGCCTTGGATTACTATTTCTTATGTTGTGTTTGATGTTTATATCCTCTTCCTTTCGTCTCATTTTTCCTTGTGATTTTGGAAGCTTGGCTTGTCTTATAGGCATGGTATATAGTTGGCATTTTTGGATGCCACTAAAGATGAACTTAATTAAAAGCATCAGTCTTAAGAGTGCAACTGAATTGTTATTTGCTCACAAGAGTTTGCATTGTCTGAAAGAAAACTCCTAATGTGCATTTTTTAATTTTCTTGAAGATTGCCATGCTCCTAATCTCGATGAACTGGGAATGAAGACAGAAGAAAGAAAGTTTGGATCTGACATTTCACATTTAAACCATTATTCAGACGTAGCAGACAAATCAATGGAAAGATTTGTTTCAGTGATATCATCCTTTAGATTCTCCTCAACTGGTTCCCGTGCTAGCGGTCTCCGTGCCCCGCTGAAAGATATCCGAAATACCTATCCCAATAGGTAAATATGCCAAGCCTCATGGACAATTATGTCCTTTAACATTTGCTTCTATCTTCATTCATAACTTTTTCTATATCAATTTCAGGTCAAATCCAGACGTGGATTTTAGCCGTTTTGCGTATACACCGAAGAACAAGAACTCTGGTGTATAGCAATGTGCAGGTGCTGAATTTGAAAACGTAAATGGAATGGAAGTTGTACAAGTTTGAGGGTTGCTACTCATCCCAATTTCAGCTCTTTAGAATCTACATTTTCTGCCTACAAAATGTGAGTAAAACTGTATCATTTTGCTTTTCAAATTTCTGATTATATATATATGCAGTTGTAATGTAGAAAGTTAACCTTGCTTAGGACCAACATTGACTCAGATGATACATTTTAGATGACTTGAGGTTTTGAATTGCAGGGCCACCTGTACAAAGATGTTCCATATACAATATTTCCTGTAAGTTGAGATATCACATCTTTGATAATTTGCAATTTAATTTTCATTTATTAGGAACATTCTTATTTGCAAAATGTTCCAACGAATATATTTGTTATTTCTTTTGAGAGCATAGCTAAAAAATAGTCAACCTTATAAATGAATTTTGGTTTGCAAACATTGTTTTAAAGTGCTTGCTTCTAAGCAAATTAACAGAAGATGGATGGGAAAGCCCACTCTGAAATTTAGTTGCCCATAATATTTTGGGTCTTGGGCTTTTTGGTTACTGACCAGGAGAAATTATGTAAGATGAGAAGTTTACGCCTTTGACCTTAGGTCTCTTGTACTAACTTGGCTGAGACATTCATTCAGCCTTGTAGTTTTTGGAAATAAATCTCAGGGAGGAATGAGTAGCTTAACTGTAACAGCCCAGTCCAATCATATGCAGATATTATTCAATTTGACTTAATTTCCACTTACTGGGTTTCACAGTTTCAAAACACACGTGTATATATATATATACTAATATAATCTAATCACGTTCTATTAATTAACCGCGTGGGGTTCAAATTCATTTCTGTTCTTATCACCATCCAAAAAGATCCCTCGTTGTTCAGACTTTCCACCACAGTGCTACTTTTAACAGTGGTTAAGATATTTTATAAAACTGAAAATTCAGGGTTGAAAAATTAAATACTAAAATTTCAGTGTTGAATATTATAAATATTGAAAATATTAAATGATGTAATGATGAATATTAAAAATAAGTATAGAATTTAAAAATGTCAGTGGTAGAAAATATTTGCCTTACTAGAATAAGTGAATTTTTAAACTTAACTGAATTTTTTTAAATAATATTATCAAATGATCTAAAAATCAATAAATATTTAATATATTAATTTTAAATGTTTAATTCGATAATCAAACAGCTTCAAAGTCGGACCATGAAAAAAATATCTGAGGCACGTAGGATTTGTCATATATTCCTCCCTGATTAGTTGAATTATATGGAAGGATGATTGTGTATAGCTTTCTATAGCTTGAGCTTGCAAAACTCTAATGAGGATTTGTTGTCAATATTGTTGAACGTTTTTATCTACTTTTATTTAAATCGTAGGCAATTTTCAACAATTTGTCTTTTACTTAAAAAAAAAAAAAACTCAATATCGTAGTTTTCCTTGTCGTTTTCGCATGTAGACTGTAAACCTGTGATATACTAAATACATAAGTCTTTTGATGGTTAATACTTAAATATTTTATAAAACTTCTAATTATGGGTGAAAATGGTCATTACACTATCATTTAGACCAAATCCAGATTTATACATTAATTTAGTTCTGAAGTGGGAAAATTTTCATATATTAGTTGAAATTTATTAATTTTTTATATATTAAAACTGATTGTATTTTAATTAATTTGTTATATATTATTAATTTCAAACTGAATTGATATTTAAACTTTAATTTGAACTAAACTGATCTAGTATACGAACTTCAAAAACCATTTTTACTCTTACTTTATAAAAGGCCAGTCTTATGGTATGTATTATAAAAAAAAAAAACTCACGTTGTGTTTGATAAGTCTTGAACTGAGAAATTGGACAAATTTAAAAAAAAACTCATCCTTTTCTATAATTGAGATGTTGAACCTGCTTTTTCATCGCCTCATCTTTATTATTGAATAATAGAACTTTTAACCGATATTTAATCATTTTTCCAGAGTTGCGTTCATATGGATCTTGATGACCATATGAATTTGGTCATTTATCATTAGATCTAAGCTGATTAAAATCTTATTGTGGAGATTCAAACCATTTTAAAGTTTAGATTTAATCAATCTAGATCTAACAGTAAATGACTAAATTCATTTGGTCATCAGAGTTTATATGAATGTAATTACATATATGGTTATCAGAATCCATGTGAATACAACTTCATTTTTGGGGTTTAGGGTTTAGACCATTTTTGCATCATGTAAATCATGGGTTTTCTTGGATAGCATATACAGTTTCTTTACAAGTCAACAACATTGAACCCTACAATCAATTTTAAATTTTTAAATTTTATTTTTGAGCTTTTAATATTTTTATTTTATGCTTTTCATATTTTACTTGCTCTTTATTCAGAGCATCTCTATTGTCTATTGTCTTTTATTGAACCAACCATTTACTTTTAACATTATCAAAATTTAAGTGAACTGCTATTTACCGTTTCTATTATACTTTTCACCGCCCCTTTTTGATATTTATACTCTCCTCACAATTTCAAACAAAAAGAATAAAAAACTCTCAAATCCTCTCTAGCTTTTTTAGATTTTCAAAAAACACGACCTAAAACGACATGGCACCAAAGCAAGGAATGAGAAAAGGTTTTATGAAGGTTCCGGTAAATTTTATTTTTAAAAAATTGACCGAAATCATGAGTTCCGCCTCCGAAATCGGAGGCGGAACTCGGATTTTTTTGGGATAAACGGGCCGCCCATGCCGTTGCCACCATGGGCGGAACGGACTGTCTTAATAAACTGAAAGAAGAAGAAGAGTTTAAAAATGAGTTAAATGAAATTTGAATGAATATGAAATAAGCAAAACCTGGGAGGAGGGAGGAGGATAAGATTAGATTAGAGTGAATGAAAATGTGTGGAAGCTAGAATAAGCACGTGGCACTTATATTTATATGTCTTAATCAAAACTTTCATTTGTTACCAACACCAACACGATATCTTTCTCTGTTTTAAGTCCTTTTCTTTCATTGACTTGTTTATTTTTTAATTCATTATCATCTCTTCTTTTGGACTTCTTGAACCTCAATTTCTTAACTTTTATATCTGATAAAACAAACCTATTTTTAGTTGAAAATGTTTTATTTGTCATTCCTGGACTTTGCAATTCCAAAACTGAATTTAATAAGATCAACTATATATAAAACATCTATGATTAAACAACACCTACTTCGCAAATAAGTAAGTTGCACACAGAGCACACGATTTGAAATATTATTACATATTTTATAGAATAAATTAAAACATATTAAAAAAAGTTTTTACTTATTCAACTGTAAAATTTATACTTTTTGATATTAGAACCCTATATTCCGATCTTGATTGTTTTACTTTTTCAAGGTGCATGCAACACATCTTCTACATGCAATTTACTTTTTTTTTTTTTTTTTTTTGTTTTTTTTTTTTTTTTGCAACCATATAATTAATTGACTATAATTTAAATAAGTTGAAGGAGTTATTATGATATTTTAAACAAGTTGAGCGAGCTATCGATATATTTTGAGTCAGTAAGCTTTCTGGACGAGCCTTATATCAATTTTTAAGAAAGGATATATATTTGCGTAATCAAAAGTAATAGATTTGTTTTGTTAAAAAAGAAAAACCTTATTAGAAAATTTAATAAGAAAACTTATAAATGGTTTAAAAATGGGGGTATTAATAAGGGAAAATTACAAAAATAGGTCAAATGGGAGACCCATTTACATATTTAATCCATTTACTCAATCTACTACATATCTAGACTGTTTTATGTGACTTTCCCATAATACCCAATCTTTCATCTTCTCCTTCCCCTTTCTCTTCCAAATGCACGATTTTTGTGGCTTCACCCAAAATGCCTCCTCCTCCTCCTTCCATAGGGATCTAACCTGCAAGATCTTCAACACGTTTTCCTCACCTCTCTCTCCATTCTTGACTAAGACAGCGATCGTTTCTTTTATATCACTGCCATATATTCTTCATCTGCTTCAGTGGTTCCTGGTTCGACTGTTCTTGAATTTTTTCTGGTATTACCGCTCTTTCTACTATTGCGATTTACTGCTGGTTTTCTGGTCTTCCTCTTCAAGTTGTGGTTGTTCTCTCAATTTTCTAGTTCTATTGGTTCTCTGTTTTTCATCTCCCATCGGGTTTCTCAGTATCTCCGTTCGACGATCGATATTCTTCATTTTCTTTGGCTTTCATCTCCGATATTCTCTACAATCTTGTTGTAAATTTTGATAATGTTATGATTTTAATGTTAGAATCCGTTGTTGTTTGCCATTTTTTGTTCAACTAAACCAAACATTCACTTCGCAGGCTTCGCATATGCTAACTAAAATCATCAACTAAACCAAACATTCGCTTCGCAGATGCTAATTAAAATCATCAACTAAACCAAACATTAGCTTCGCAGACTTCGTATATGCTAACTAAAATCATCAACTAAACCAAACATTCGCTTCGCAGGCTTCGCATATTAGCTTCGCAGACTTCGCAGGCTTCGCATATATGCTAACCTCTGCGAAGTCAGAAGGGAGGAAGACAACCAGGCGTAAATATTAAGGGTATTATGGGAAAGTCACATAAAATAGTCTAGATATGTAATATGTTGAGTAAATGGGTTTAATATGTAAATGGGCCTCCCATTTGGCCTAATTTTGTAATTTACCCTATTAATAATTGTATAGATTTTCCGGTCGCAGGAACAGGGAACGAATCCTCCAAAAATGGAATTAGTTCATAATTACTACCATTCAAAAGCAAAGATGGATAATGAGAATAGATTCGAATGATAAGGAATTGAATTTCTGTTTTTTCAACTTTGATTCTACCCTAACTTTGATAGTGGATGATCTATCCTTATCTAAATTGAGGAAGATGAGTTTATGTATATACTACTAGGCTACTAAAACGTTTATTCTTTAATAATTATATATAGTTGATATTATAAATATATGCATAGTTGTTCAACATCCATTTTAATACTATATTTTATGACACCCTATATTGGATGTTCATTGTGATCAATAAGATTAATGGGACAAATTTTTTGATTAGTAGAAACAGAGTATAGTCTGAACTTCTCTCTATTCGTAACCTTTCTAAAAGTTTTTGAGACCACGAATTCTAGCACCCAAACTGATTTCTTAAAGATCGTAGAAAGTAATGCCTTAATGAACAAATTTACTAGATTGTTACTTGAACAATTTTTTTTTAATATTAATTTCACCATTCTTTTCAAGATAGTGAGTGATAATACACTGTTTTTATTTTTTATTTTAATAATACACTATTTAACTCTAATAAACTGTTTAATAATGAAAATATTTATAAGAGACTAAACTATTGAACGCATCGCTTTTAAAGAAGTAGTTGAATATATCAAAAGTGAAGAAGTAAACATTATTTGAAAAATAAACAGTATGTTAGATTAAAGGGGCAAAGTGTAAAAATATCCCTAACATTTATAGGATTTGAAAATTTGACTAGAGAGAAGATTGAAAATTTAATGGAGGGTAATTTTGTAAATTATAAAAATACAATGTCAGGAATAGCTATTAGTTTGGATAAATTGAAGAATAGATATTCCATTAAATTAAAGAATAAGGATTCCATGTAATAGCTATTCTATTAAAAAAATTGAACCAAGGGTGAGAATAAATATTCTTTAGGAATAGCTATTCTATTCCCACTTTATTCTGAGAACCAAACGAGTCCTACATGTGAGTCATTTTTATCACTCATTAGTAATAGATCATAAACATATGATTAGATGTGATTTTAAAAAAAATAATTAAAAATACACTATCTATTGTATGAGTTGGATAAAAAATTCAAAATATTTCGCCAAATTTATAAATATTAATCTCCAATTATATTATTAAATTACAGAAAATATGAAATCTTTTTTTAAAAATGAATTGATATGCAATTTGCGTAGAATAAGCGACAAAATATCTGTGTTTTATAATAATGTCTAAATGATGCAGCGCGGAATCCACTGAGAGTTTTAAACCGTAAACTCACAAAGGCTAACAACTTATCTAGCTAAACTAGAAGGAGTGGATCCTAATTCATGGACTAAATCCATAGGAATAGTGAAATCCCCATTGTTGAAGGATAAAACCTTAACAAACTTCAAAAGGAAGAAGATGATAAATTGTATTTTATAAAAGTTAAACAATACAAAGAGAAAGAGATGAATTTATATCATCTCAAAAACCTAAATGTTAAATTACATAAAAGGGTAAAGAGTTTAGCTAATTAAACATAAAGATAAAAGGGTAGATGGGGTAAAGGTGAGTGGAGGGGTGTCTTTTGGAAGTGGGGAAGGAGCTGAGGGACCAAATGTGTAAATAATAAGGGAGCTGAAGTAAGGAGCAAGTTTGCTGAAAAGTGGAAATACGCCTTGCGTGTCCAACAGTATGCCTTGCGTGTCTTGGCTGATGAGCTCTTCTGAGGATCAGACACTCAAATACGCAGGACGTGCCCAACAGTACGCCCTGCGTGTTTTGGCTGCTGACTCTTCTCCGGATCATTCCTTTTTACACGCGGGGTTTTCTTCCTTTCTCTTGCTCCGGATTCACGCTCCGCGTGTCCTCTCTTACGCCCCGCGTCCAGGGACAAGATGCCCTCATCATTCTCCTCTTCTTCAAAAGAGTTGGACCCCAACTCAACTATAGAACAAGACTTGTGCTCGGTAGGGGTTAGCCACTCCCTATATTGTCGGCTTCTCCTTCTCTTTACGAACTCTCCCCACATCCCAACTTGTGTCTTGTCCCCGGTGCTCATCCCCCGTAATACTCGCCACAATCTCCGACCGACATCGAACGGGATATCTCGACGGAGTTGATCAAACCAATCCCCCACAATGTCTTGGAAGCTCCTCCACACTCCCACGACATGTTGAACCGACCAACCCCGGGTCTCCTCTTCCCCCGCTTCACGAACACGGACATGGAACACAACTTTACTCCGCTCATAGCCGACATCAAATGGGATGTCCCGATGACACTTGTCAACCCATTTTATAGTGATCCCAAGAACACTCATATCAATTCTTTCTTTTTCTTGGGCTAACAATCTCGCGGCTTCTCGAGTCGCCCCTTCACTAACTTGGCCACTATCTCGCCATTCTTGAGCTCCTCCCATTTTCTCAACATTATCTGGTCGGCCATTCCCGTTCACCAAATATTCTATGAAGCTCACTCTCTTTACCATAAGATCACGCCCCATTGACTCCTCATAGGGTTGTCGTTCCCTCAACAAACACAACATATATCCCAACACATGCATCTCAATCAAGAACAAAATAACAAGTTCCGAATTTACCAAGTGGGAGGCTCGGCTCATTCCTAATGTGCACGTGCTAGGAATCTCATTCCTTCCTAGAGGCGTCACAACGTACTCTTTATCCGTTTCCTTGAAGCTCAAGCGATCATAAGGAAGACATAGCATACGACCTCCGGGATCCCATGCAATGTCACGTGGTATCTTCCCCAAAGGTAGAATGCCCCGTGGTTGTCCATAGAAGGACACGTACTCCCCATCTCCGGACGTTGGTTCCACGTCACCACTTTCCTCCTTTCCCTTCCAAAACTCTCGCTCATAATAGTCAAGTTCATCATCGTTAACGAGTTCAATGTCAAAGTTTCCTTCTCCATCAATCTCCTTTCGTAGCTCATCTTCTTCTTGACCATACGGAATTTCACTTCCCTCTTCATCCACAATCCGCTCTCTCCCACGACCTATCGTTCCTATTGGCTTCTCTCCATAGCTCAAGCCGACTATCCCACGTGCTAAGCCGCTTGACTCACAAGACATGCAACCACCCAACATGGTTGAACCACCAACATCTCTCCCATCACCATAACCATCAACCTTCACACATAGTGTGATTTTCTCACTCCCACCAAGCATATCATTGAAGTTATGTTCAAGGGGCATTTCATCAAACACCAAAAGAGCATCCCTTGCAACATAGGTTTCTCCAACACCCTCACCTACAAACAACCTCTCCTCCTCATCCACAAACGACTCTAAATCCTCCTCCACAAGTTCATTATCAATAATTTCACAAGAAGAATTTAAATCCATTTCATCCCCACAAACAACATCACCAACATCTTCCATAGCAATAGGAATATCCACAACTTCAATATTAGAGATTGGAAGCTTAGGGGTTACCTTTACCATGTGTGATGGAGAAAAGATTAGTGACGGATCTTTAAGAGGGACCTCCATGGTAGGTTGAGAAGGTTTTCGGTATTCTTGCTTGAGACTCTCTACGGATGTCGCCATCTCTCTCATTAGCCCGTTCATCACCCGCAAATCCTCTTTAAAACCCGCATGGTGCCTTCTCATGGTGGCGTTGAGTCTTTCCAACATTTTGATGGTTTCTTCATATCTAGGAGATAAGTTTGGTTGAACCATAGTCGAAAAAAGTCTCCGGTCAAGGAAAACGATCGGCTCTGATACCAAATGATGCAGCGCGGAATCCACTGAGAGTTTTAAACCGTAAACTCACAAAGGCTAACAACTTATCTAGCTAAACTAGAAGGATTGGATCCTAATTCATGGACTAAATCCATAGGAATAGTGAAATCCCCATTGTTGAAGGATAAAACCTTAACAAACTTCACAAGGAAGAAGATGATAAATTGTATTTCATAAAAGTTAAACAATACAAAGAGAAAGAGATGAATTTATATCATCTCAAAAACCTAAATGTTAAATTACATAAAAGGGTAAAGAGTTTATCTAATTAAACATAAAGATAAAAGGGTAGATGGGGTAAAGGTGAGTGGAGGGGTGTCTTTTGGAAGTGGGGAAAGAGCTGAGGGACCAAATGTGTAAATAATAAGGGAGCTGAAGTAAGGAGCAAGTTTGCTGAAAAGTGGAAATACGCCCTGCGTGTCCAACAGTACGCCCTGCGTGTCTTGGCTGATGAGCTCTTCTCAGGATCAGACACTCAAATACACAGGACGTGCCCAACAGTACGCCCTGCGTGTTTTGGCTGCTGATTCTTCTCCAGATCATTCCTCTTTACACGCGGGGTTTTCTTCCTTTCTCTTGATCCAACTTGCCAACGTTATGGGTAAAATTGCTCTTAACTGCCAACGTTAAGGGTAAAATTTCATTATTTTAGACGCTAAAAATAAAATTGCTTATTATTGTAAACATTGGAGTATTTTTTGCACCTTATCCAAGATTAAAACGCAGGATTAATAATTTATTTACTCTATAATATATATTTAATTACTTACCATTTATTTTTCATAATTGTTTAATTATTAATTAATTAATTTCTTTGTTTTTTTTTTTGAAAAGAATT
The DNA here is from genome assembly GCF_963576675.1 of Euphorbia lathyris. Classification (NCBI taxonomy): domain Eukaryota; kingdom Viridiplantae; phylum Streptophyta; class Magnoliopsida; order Malpighiales; family Euphorbiaceae; genus Euphorbia; species Euphorbia lathyris. The sequence continues at coordinate 57,200,458 of NC_088915.1, forward strand.
AATTTCTTTGTTGTTTTCTCAAATTTGGAAGCTATTGGAAGCTGACTCTCTAACAAGACACGCTATCTTTTTTCTTTAAGGCAAATCCAACAAATAATAATTAAATCAATTTGTTTTATAGAATAATTAAATCAAATTACTGTTATATAATCGGTCCCATAAATAAATTTTATTTATTTATATAAATAATAGCTTATATTTAATTTTAGAGTAAAACTTTTAATAAAAAAATAAATTTTTTTAGTAAGTCTCAGCGAGACCTATTCCTGAAACTATTTTTTTCAGGAGTTTCAGTTCAATTCACCCGAATTTTTGGACACATACCGAACTGTACCACAAGCAAGCTCACGAAACTTAAACCCTTTACTCACACTCATACTTAAACCCTACACTATCTCTCTAACCACAAATTAGTTATGTGATATGTCACGTAAGTTGTGGAAGTTGAGGGAAGCAAAGAAGATGTTAGTAGTGGTTAGTAGAAGTTATGGAAGTTATACACTTGCGTGAAAATCTGAGAGAAAAATAAAGGGCAGTGGGTTGATTATTTACCTCAAATGCCACCACAAAATACAATAAATAGACCTGTAATTATTCATTAATACTCACTCATTCAACACATCAAAATCCATTCCTAAAGGTTCATTCCAATGCTCTCTTTTTGAGTTCTTAAGTTCTTACGTTTTGTTCTTTCTAGTTCTTAATTCTAATTCATTCTTTTAGCTTGCTTTAGTTTCAATTCAAGTTTTAATAGCAAAGATTCTTTCCATTTAATTTAGCATTTATAAGCCTAAAGTTTTCAATTCCTTAGCTATAATCACTTTTCAAATTAATTTTTCCAACTCTTGTTATAGTTCATCCAGTTATTTTCCAAGCCCGATTTCGTTTATTTAAAGTCCATTTTTGCCATTGATCCCTTCTAAACACTTGTTCCTGACTTCCTGAAGTTAAATTTAGCCTTTTATTTTGTCCAATTCTATGTTCAGAAACTCCGTTTACAAGTCAATTTTTGCACCTCAAATAGAAATCAGAAATTTGCTAGATCAATTTCGCTATTGCCAACCGACCGCCGAAGACCTCAAGCCAACACCAAATTCAACGTCTAGCTGAGATATCTATTGTGGTTCCGAGTTTGTTGTTGAATTTTCAATTTATTGTTATTGCATTTCAATTCCTTGTATTGATTTGTTTTTCCCAATTCAATTGATTTATCTGTATGTTTAGTATAGAAATATTTCAATGGTAATCAATTTCATTTTTTACTTTGAACATATGTACTCAAACCTATATTTATATCAATAAATATCCAATTTTACCAAATCTCGTGTCAATTTCCTACTTTTAATTTCCTTTATTTACTCGCATTAGCTTAAATAAAAATAATTTATCTAGCAAAGTTTCTATAACGGTGCTAGAGATCCAATGGAGACTTTTTCAATCATTGCGTCCCTCGCCAATCGTTTCGGTTAGATTTCAAGTTTTGACGCGTAATTCTATAAACTTAACTGTCCGTTTTAATTGAGAAATAATTTCTCTGGTACACCCGCACTCTAACCACATGTGATAAGGTTGAAAGTTAGCATATTCGCAAAATATCGCTAACATTTTGCTATTAGAATTAGGGTTAATTACATATAGATGCCATGTGGTTTTGCCTATTTGCAGATGGATGCTTGTGCTATTTTTTGCAAACGCAAACCTGAGGTTTGTAAAATTTTACATTTAGGTTCACTTTTTCAGAATTTGGTCGATAACGACTTTGAAATGAATTTTTTTAAGAGTTGAATGATATTTTAAGTAACTTTAACTCTTCAACTTTTTAGATTTGAGGTCATTTAGGCGTTGTTTTTTATGAACGAGAATATTTATTTTTAGAGAGAGAAAACTAAAAAAAATGATGATTTTGAAAAATAAAAAATATGGTTCCATAGTAAATATGATACTAAACAACTTTAATTCTTAAAACAAATTCATTTTAAGGATGTTACTAGCCAAATTTCGCAAAGTAAATGCAAAATTTTGCAAACACATGGTTGCGTTTGTAAAGAAAAATATCACAAGTACCCATTTATAAATCCGTATAACCACATGATATCTACTTATAATTAACTTTTAGAATTATTTTATTATTTTTTATGGAAGAATTATTTTATTGTTAATTTTAATTTAAGATTTTATGCATTATTGTCTAAGGGGGTGTTTGGTCGTTACTTTTCATGTTCATATTTGTGGTTTTACTTCAAAATGAAGAGTTTTATGTATTTGATTAGTGATTTTCTATTTATCATTTACATTTGAAAAGCAGAGAATTTGTGCTTTAAAAAAACAGTTTTTTCTAATAGCAAATAGCAAATCGTAACAGTAACAGTAAACAACAAAGGTAAAACAAATTGGTGCTAAGTAATAGTGTTGGCATAATCAAAAGATTTAATTAAATCTAGCAATAAATGAACAACTCATTTAGTTATTTAGGATCTATGTGACTTATATGCTGATGCTGACAAATGACAATGTCTCATCTTTTTCTAATAATTTCCCCAATATTTATGGCACACGTGGCAGTTATATTTTTGTTATGCCACATCATGCATCGCACGTGGCCTTGGTGTCGAAAGGATTTTGTAATTATTGGATATCCATTAATTGGACATATTGTTAACTTTTTCGAAAATCCAACATATATAAATTTACTTTTTTGTTTATTTTATTTCAATTTAATTTAATGAGTATAATTCTTTTTTTCTTTAAAGGAATATGAGTAAAATCCTAACCTTTTTTTTTATATATATATAAGTGGATTAGTCATTGAATTTAGGGTTAAGGTACAAAAATACCCTTAACATTTTAGATAAGAAATAATTTTACTCCTAACATCTAAAATAGTACAACTTTACTCCTAACATTGGTAGTCAAGAGCAATTTTAATACACAAATATTATTCTGATTAATAGCTTTGTAACCATTTTCTCCTTCTCCCATGCGCGTCCCTTCCTCTCAATCTCAACGACTATTTTTAATTTGTGGACCTATAGTGTATTCTTCTGATTATAGTTGATTTGTGTCCGGAAAGATGAACATTCTAGTTTCTGTTATATTGCTGTTTTTCTGCTGCAATTGACTCAACGAGTTTCTACGCTATAAGAGATAATCTAATAACCCGTATTCATATTCATTTATATATGTGTTATAGAACTTCAATATTCTTAACAATTTTAATCTTGGAATGCTAGTAAAGTGACTAAAACAACCAAACTAATTTCATGTGAAAATATGAAACGACCCTTTAGGTATTCATGCCAAATAAACCCGTATGAACAACAAATTATAAATCTAAAAAATTATTGATATGTGACTAAAATTTAAAGGCAAAAACTATTATTAGGCTCCTCGTTATTCATTTTTTTATTAATTAAGTTCTTAATCTTTTATTTAGATATATTAAGCCCATGATTTTTTTTTATCATAATAAGCATTGATGAACAAAAAAATCAATTTTGAACATAAAACTTAGTTAACATATTGTTATTCATTGCAAGAATTTTATATTTTTTTATTGTTTGAAAACAGTTTTGAATGTGTAATATGACTATAGAAAAACTATAAAAACCTTAATTCATACTATAAAAATATATAGTTTTTTTCAAATTTCAAGCACAAATGAAATTAATAATCTCTTTTTAATAGAATTAGATATTCAGAACTTACTAATTTGGAAAACGAGCTTAATAAACAAAAAATGAAGAAAGAAAAATCCCCACCAGACCCGGATGTGATTCGAATCCATAACCTCCCAAGACATAGATAAGCTCTCAACCACTAGGCTAAGAGCTTTAGAGACTCAACGTATCGAAATAAAAAATCAAAAGCTTAATAATAAAAAAAAGTAAAAGATCAGTATGCTAATGATGCTTTTTGGCAAATTTAAATATGTAACACGTGTCCATTAACAATGAGTGCTTCAATTTCTAGATGTTTAATTTATTTATTTTTTGTTGTTATGCTAAAAATTAAAGTTGTACACATCAATTCAATTCAATTCATTTTTTTTCTATAATCAATAGGTGTTCAAATCCCCTTTCCACCCCTAGATCCGTCCATTGACATGATATTATGTTGTTTGTTTTTTTTGAAATTATTCTTTTGACACTATTAAATAATTATTGATGATTTAAATAATTTAAATAATTTAATTATTTAATTTTGAGATTATTCAGACATTATTTGATGAGAAGATAAAAATACAAATGTTTAGATAAAGAAATTTAAAAAAAAATTGATTTTTTTTTATAATAAACTTTTATAATGTGAAATTAAACAATCAATCTTTTTAAGCAAATCTAAAAAGCCCATAGAAAAAAGACCACAGACAAAGTTAATAAAAGGTACTACTACAAGTTTTCTTTTTTGACCATTGCTATAATCCAAATTTTTTCTTTAAAAATATTGAAAACATGCCACATACAAGTTTCTTAACTTTTCTCTAAAAATCTTAATAAAAAAATACTTTAATTATTTTTTATTGGTATAAAATGAAGTTTTATCATAATAATAAAAATACTATTAATAATTAAGTGATCATTGTTACATTAAGAGCATTTTAGACATGGTCAGAATGGACATCTGCCTAGAATCCAAAGGTTGTCCAAAAATAATATTTAAAAAAATACAAAAATTAAATTTTAAAAGATACAATGGATACTAAAATAATTCTAAAACTAAATAAATCGCAGTATATATCTAGACAAGAGGAAAAAAAGTCCAAAAAATAATAAATTTATAAAAAAATCGAAAAAATTAAAAGTTCAAAATATGCAATGACAATAATTATAATTCCTAAGCCTAAATAACTATACACACAATTTTATAACTATATTTTTTATAATGATTTTTTCGCATGTTGATGCATACGGTGTTTCTTAGAAATGAAAATGTCGCAACTGACTTTGCCAAACTTGTTGATTTGAGCATTTGAAATTCTTGAGTTTATCAAACCACTAGATTGTTATCCAGATATTTCAATTACTTTTCAAATCTTCCTAAGTGATTGTTATATATGCTGGAAATTTTTTTCAAAGTTCAAATTATTGAAAAACTAGTTGAAATCATTAACGTCACAAAAAAGTTTGAATGATTTAGCAATTTTATGTATTGAGAGAAATATTTATATTAATACAGGGATTCTACACGTTTAGAAATACTCGTAGATAATATTTTGTATCAGAATTGAGTACTTAAAGCGAAATAAAATGTTTTTTATATATAAAATTGAATGTTTTTATTAGATCTCTTGTTAAATGTAATAAATAACGTCATTTTAAGTAATTATTTTTACATAATTGATTTTTCTATTTTATTTTTTACTTGTACTTATTTATTAGGGTCTTCATTTCTTACTTCGTCCGTAGACTTCTTCCTCATTTCTTACTTCGTCCTTAGACTTCTAAAATCTCAGGATCGGCTTAGTATTCCATCTGTAATTTTTTTTATAGTTTCATATTCATGTTATGTAGTATGTATTATAAAGAACAATGTTAAGCACATGTGGGACAGAGTCGCAATTCTTTTGGAAATATAAAGAAACACGTTTTCCATAAAAAAAAGAAATGTCACGTTTTAAACAAACAAAATATATTTCTTCAAAAAAAAAAAAAACAATATATATATATATATATAGCTTCCAAGTTTGAACGTCTCCATGAGATTTTATTAAATTCAATATCGGTTACATTTGTACAATATTCAGATAAAAAACTATGGTTCGAAATATTTAGACATGTTCATGGCTGGAACGGGTTAAACCTAATCAGATTTTACATTTGATAACATCCGCATATTATCTTTGGGGCAAAATAGTAAAAACCCTCATATAAAAGGAACTGTTTGCACAAAGTAAAAAACACGATAAAAACCACGGATGTAAAGATAAGACATACGCCAGATGAAGCCTAGGTCCGCCACATGGACCAGATACGCCAGGTGAAGCCTAGGTTCGCCAAGAGGGGACATATATGTCATTCAAGGCTGATACCCCATCATTACCACTGAGCCGTTTTTCAGGAACTTTTACAATCAGTGCCATTAAATGATTCATTAAAAAACACTAACGGATAAACCTAGAGAATGTGCAATAAATACATTAAAGAGCACTAAAACCTAGGTTGTTCGTATACTATAAAGATGGTTATAGAATCTAGTATAAATACACCAATTCCAATGAGTATTAGGTATGCTTCCTGATTCCTTACTATAGTGCTTTTGAGATTCTTCTTAGAATTATTACTGACTTTGGCATCAGAGTGTCCTCCGTCGAACCCAATGGCACCTCACAGGGAAGAGTTATGGCGAGAAGTGAATGTCACTGTTATCAACTAGTGCAGTGAGCGTGGAACTCTCAAGTTTTTAGAGTTTACACCACACCAAATCCTCGCACTTGAGCCTATTATTTAAGACATGCATGAGGTTTCACCTCGTTCCTTCCAGGAGGAAGTCCAAGCATTGGTAGAAACTCATATGAGTTTTGAATCAAGGGATCATGTGAGAATGATCATGGATAATCAACCTGTAGGAGGCCCAACAACCGACCGTCCTCCACCACACGTGCATGGAAGAATATTTTTCACTAGATCAGGCAACACCAACCCAAGACCCTGGGACAATCTTATTGTTGAAACACCTTTCCACAAGATTTTGATTTGACAAAATCATCCATGATAAAGAGACAATTAAATTTAAGTGCTTTGATTTTAATTGTACTAATTTGTTTGTTCAATGTTGAGTATAAACTTAAATACAAAAAGAAATAAAGAATAAGACAGGACGAAGGCAGCATGAGATCAAAGAACAAGCTGAGTAGAATCAAACTCCGTATCAAAGAATAGAAGTCTGAAGTTTAACGAAGTTAAAATGGAATAGAACTCAGCATGGAGGTTGACAATAAACGAAGACAATGAATAACAAAGTAGAAGCTGAGTAATCTTCAAGACAGCATGAGAGATCCGTTCACTAGAAGACAAGTCTTGCAAACCTTCTGCACCAATAATTGAATCCTCGGAATTACGCAAAAGACACATTCCGAGATACATGGGTCAACAGATTATTGCTAAAGGACAACTGCCACAAAAAGACAACGTTTGCAGGAAGAAGACAAGTCTGACGTCTGAAGAAATCAGAGGATAGGATTGGCCTGCAAAACCTGAAGCTGACCAGAGGCTGTCTCCTAAAAGAGCCGTTTTGGACTTAACGGCTAAATCATTTCAAATGATCCTCCTCCAGGTCTTCATCTATATAAAGAAAATCAAACTCATTGGATCATTGCTGAAGTACAAAAAGAAAAATACAAGAGAGAAAAATACAAGTTCAAAAGCACTAAAAAACAAGAAAGAGATCTTACACCCATTTTCTATTCCTGTGTAAATGCTAGATTGATTGTTTGTAATCATCTAAAGTGTTCTTCATTTGAAAAAGAACAGCTTGTATCAATCGTGATATTAAGAGTGTTGTGCTGAGTGTTTGGTTGTAAACATTCAGTGGTAGAGAAATCTAAGTACTGGGTTGTGGTGCTTAGTAGGAGTTGAGTAGAAGAATAGAGGACGGTACTCTTGCATATTCAACTGCCTTGTAAACGGTTTGTGCTCTACCTTTAAAGAGCTCAGTATTGGATTCTAAAAGCCCGGAGGACTTTGGGGACTGGACGTAGGCGGAGAGGCCGAACCAGGATAAGTCGTACTGAGTAATTTCTAACTCTCTTAATATATATATATATGTGCATGTGTTGTCTGTTGAATTTACTCAGCATATAAATCATTTAAGCTGATACTGAGTAAATAAGAGTGCTGAGTTGGAAGCTGATCACAGAAAGTGTCAATTCCTAACTCACAAGTAAAACAACCTTAGTCAACATCTGACCAAAGCTGTCTTACATTAAGATCGGCCGTGCTGACCAAAAGCTGAGTTAACAAACTCATCAAAATTATTAAGTCAGTATAATTAAATTAGCGAAAAAGTTACATTAGTTCCTAACCCCCCCTTGGAACTAATCACACGGGACCAACAAGTGGTATCAGAGCCTAAGCTCACTACTCAAAGATATAACTATCTTGAGCGGATCCCCATAAATGGCTGAGAACAGTACTCGTTTCCTTCCAGGGAACCAAACAACACAGATACTCCCTGAGGGATTATCTATTAGTCGGCCTCCCCTATTCTTTGGATCCAACTATACATTCTGGAAGAATAGGATGAAGAACTTTATTCAAGCCACAAACATGAGTGCATGGCTTGCAATAGTTCAAGGCCCATACGTGCCATATAAAACTGTTGACAATGAGAAAGTTGTTAAGAGTGAAACTGAGTGGTCAGAAGATGATCTCAGAAAACTTTAAAATAATGCTTCGGCTATCAATATGCTTCACTGTGCTTTAGATGCTGCAGAATACAATAAAATATCAGGTTGTGAGTCAGCACAGGAGATATGGAAAAAGCTCGAGGTGACCTACGAAGGTACAAGCAAGGTCAAGAGTCAAAGGTGAATCAACACATGAGATTGTATGAGCTGTTCGAGATGAACGACAACGAGGACATCTCCAGCATGAATGCTAGATTCACTAATATTATAAATGAACTAAAAAGACTCGGCAAGAACTTCACCGAAGAAGAACAAGTGAAGAAAATCTTGAGAAGCTTACCTAAGAGCTGGGAAGCTAAGAAAACTGCAGTAGAAGAAGCTCAGGACCTGACTACATATAAGTATGACGAGCTAATCGGATCTCTGCTGACTCATGAGATCTCAATGCAAAACTTTGAAGCTAAAGAGAAAGAAAAGTCAGAAGACAAGAAACAAAAGTCACTTGTCATGAAAGCTGACTCTACCGAAGCTGACTCATCAGACGATGAGGAAATGGCCATGTTTACGCGAAAAATGAAGAAGCTGTTTAGGAAGAATGAAAAGAACAGCAGAAGGCCATTCAGAAAAAATGACAGATACAAAGCTGAGTCCAGTGACAAATACAAGAAGGATGGCTCCAAGTCTGTCACCTGTTTTGAGTGCCACCAAACTGGGCACATCAAGTCAAGCTGCCCAAACCTCAAAAGAGATAAGAAGGGAAACAAGAAATCAATGGTAGCAACATGGAGTGACAGTGATGAGTCAACATCATCCGAAGCCGATGTAAATGAAACGGCAAACATATGCTTCATGGCCGATGATGCTGATCACTCTCAATCTGAGCAAGCTGACCTCTCGGATGAAACTGACCAGGAGGTACACAATAATGAGGTAACACCCTTACTCTTGTTTAGAAATGAGATGGTCAATGCCCTGAGTGATTTATATAAGCTAACTAAAAAATGTAACAAGAAAATAAAGTCACTCAACAGGCGGTGTGACGAGATTGAAGAGGTCAAGCTGAGTGACCTCCGATATCTCCTCCAAGACAACTCAGACTTACATAGCAACATGCAAATAATGCATAAGTTTGTCACGGAGGTCCAATCTGAGTCAAAGAAACTAAGAAAGGACGTTACAACATTACAGAGTCAAGTAAAAGGCCCAAATAGAAATAAACCCCATGCTGAGTACGCAAGTACTAATCAGCATAAACAGTTCACTCAGTGTGACTGTTGCGGAAAAAGGGGGCACACAAAAGATGTGTGTTGGTTCAGCAAGCGGACTGTCCAATGTGACTTTTGTGGAAGAAAAGGACATACCACTAAGGTATGTTGGCACGCTCAGCATAACAATGCTGACCACACTCAGCATCACCCTCAAAGGGTAATTTATTGTGACTTCTGTGGTAAAAATGGCCACACTATAAAAGTATGCCGTCACAAATTAAAATATGACTTTGCACCTGTTTATACTAACAAGAAAGGACCCAAAAAGAATTGGGTACCTAAAGATGAATAGTTTAAAATGTAGGTCTGCTTGACATGCGTGGAGAAGTCAAAACTTTGGTACATAGACAGCGCATGCTCAAGGCACATGACAAGTGATGAAACACAATTCATCACACTAGAGCTTAAACGAGGTGGTAGTGTAAGCTTTGGGGACAATAAGAAGGGTAAGATAGTCGGCTCAGGTACTATCGGAGGTAACCCAACTATTGAGTCAGTCTCCTTAGTTAAAGGTCTCAAACACAATCTACTGAGTGTAGCCCAGCTTTGCACAAGCGGCAGAAAGGTTGTATTTGACGATACTAAGTGTCAAATACTCGAGGGAAATACAAATGAGTTGATTTTAACTGCCCCTCGTGTAGACAATGTATACATGCTGAGTTTAGAAAAACAGTTTTCCAAAAACATATGCTTAGTGTCTAAAGAGGATAACTCCTGGCTATGGCATAGAAGACTTGGTCATGTAAGCATGGACCTTCTTGCCAAATTAGCTAGAAACAACTAGTTGAGGGATTGCCCAAACTTAAATTTGAAAAAGATCAATTGTGTAAAGCTTGTCAGCAAGCCAAACAAACTAAGAAGTCATTTCAAAGTAAAAACATCGTCTCAACTAAGAGACCATTGGAATTACTACACTTGGATCTTTTCGGACCTATCCAGCCACTCAGCTTGGGAGGTAAGAAATTTTCCTTGGTCATTGTAGACGATTTCTCTCAGTACACTTGGATCATCTTGCTGAGTAGCAAGGATGAAACATTTGAGATGTTTACCACATTAATTAAAAAGCTTGAAATTGACAAAGACCTAAAAGTAGCTCATATTAGAAGCGACAATGGTGGAGAATTCAAAAACCAACAGTTTGATGAATTGTGTGAAACCAGTGGTATTGACCACAATTTCTCTGCTCCTAGAACACCTCAACGGAATGGGGTTGTTGAAAGGAAGAACAGAACAATTGTCGAAATTGCTAGAACCATGCTGAGTGAAAATAGGCTTCCAAAATATTTCTGGGGTGAAGCTGTCCACACAGCATGCTATATTCTCAATAGGGCCTTAGTTAGACCTATTCTTAAGAAAACCCCATATGAACTTTGGAAAGGACGAAAGCCCAACATTGGCTACTTTTGTGCCTTTGGGTGTAAGTGTTTTATACTCAATACAAAGGATAACCTTGCAAAATTTGATGCTAAAGCTGACGAAGCGATCTTTTTAGGGTACTCAACAAACAGTAAAGCATATAGAGTCTATAATAAAAGAACTCAGGTTGTAGAAGAGTCTGTACATATTGAGTTCGATGAAGCTGACTCTGCAGGGAAGTCAACCCAGCTCGAAGAAGATGAACTGAGCTCAGCTTCCGCTGACCAAAATGATGCTCCTGAGTCATCAATACAGGTGTAGACACCGAGTCGGAGGACCTGTGACGAAAACCTGAAAACAAGACGGTTGAAACGATTGATTCCGGAAGTTTCAAAAAAAAAAAAAATATAAAATAAATAAGTTACAGTGGGTCGCTGTTGTTGATCGGATGGCTCGCGAATGCTTAGCGGCGTAGTGCGAGTGCTTAGCTGCAGCCGGCACGCGTTCGACGACAGTCGGACACCCGCTCGACGACACAAAACGCGCGCTCGACGCCCGTCGGACGCACGCATTCGACCATGAATTGCACGCTCTCGACGTCCAAGCAATGCACGAGCTTGGTAGCGCGAGGCGCGCGCTCGTCGGCCACGGGGCGTGTGCGCCCGGCAGCGCGGAACACACGTTCGGTGGTCACAACGCGTGGACGCCCGACGGCGTGGAACGCGAACTCGGAGGTCACGACGCGTGGACGCCCGACGGCGCGGAACGCGAGCTCGACGGCCGCGGGGCATGCACGCCCGACAGCGCGAGACGCGCCTCTGCGGCCTTTGGACGAGCGCCTAACCGCGTCGGGCGGACGCCCAACGACAGTTGGGCGCGCACGCCCAACCTCGCGTTGGGCGCTCACCCAACGCTGTTGGGCGGCCGCCCAACAATGTTGGGCGGTAGCCCAACGCAAGGTTGGGCAGCCGCCCAACATGCTTTGGGCGGCCGCCCAACCCCCTTGGGCGACGCCCGATTTTACTCGGGCGTCGCCCATTGGTCCGGAGACCCGTTTGCCTATAAAAGGCACGGATCCCCATGCATTAGGGGGAGGAATTTTTCGAGCTTTCTCACTCTAAACAATTTTAGAGAGAGAAAGTCAATTTTTTGGAGAAAATATTTTTTTCCCAAAAAAATCCAAATTTTCCAAATCGGCTTCGACTGTTAGATACCGAATTTAAGGTATTATCCGAGGACTAGACTCTTTTATTTTATTTAATTTATTCATTTCCTTTATTTATTTTTATGTTATAGTTTTTTATTTATTTAGTTATTCTTTTATTTTATCACGTTTTATTTAATTTGGCATATTTATTTAATTTTCGTCTCGTGTTGAATAAAATTCGGTTTTGCTTTAAAATAAAAAACCTCGTTTTGATATGCCAATACGAACCGTGATCCGATAAAAAGGTAGTTCAGGTGTTAAAAACGTTGTAATTATAAGTTTTAATTTAAAAGAATTTCCGAATAATGTTTTAAAATAAAAACGTCGTTTTAGGAACTTCCGTTATTGACTATGATCCATTTTGGTAGTTCGAAAATCCGAAACGATTGAATTAGACTTAATTTAAAGCTTTTGAATAAATCTGGAAAATGTTGGAGTAGTTCTGTAATTTTCTGTTTCTGTCACTAATTGCTGTTTACCGACGGATTTTCCGTCGGTAAATCTGCCAGAATGTAAAAAATGCTGTTTTAGTCCATCTTTCTCAACTTTTAAGTTTTTGATTCTTGGTATACATATATATAGTTATGTAATATATATATTTAAGCTATTTTTAAATACTTTGTACATATATTTACTTAATGTCTTCATATGTCTTTTCTTTCATCAATTTGGTTTTATAAACTATATTTTATATATTTTCTATTTAATTCATTTAAACCATATTGGGTACTATTTTAGAAGATTATTCATTTGGACATTTTGGGTAATTAATCAAAAGGTGTTTTGAGGATGATTAGGAGTCATTTTGATATTAATGTATATTTGGGAGGGTTATTTCTTATATACTTATTATGATAGTTATTTTAGGGGGTATAATGTTTATTTTCAATTAATTTAACTTAATAAAATATATGCGTATATATAGATTTTTCTCCTCATTTCATTTAAGCTAAATATTAATTTCTTATTTATAACTTATTTCCTTTTTTTGGCTTTTGATTAGAATGGCAAGTTATTATACTTATTAAATACTTTCATCACTATTTTCATTCATCAAAGTTCATTATTTTCTCTATATTGTTTTAATTACTTATTTTGTCACATATGTATATGTATATATATATCTTTCTCCTTTTCTCCTCAAAATTCTTATATGTATATATATATATATTATTTGGGGAAAAATGTTTTGATTGATTGAGTTTGAGATTCAATTTATTATTTATTGTAATTATGACAAGTGGAGAATCCATTAAGGAAAAGGGGAAAATAAATCACAAAAAGAGTTTTCAATTTAATTATTTAAGCTAATGAATTTTTAGAGGTTGATAATGTAAATAAATAGAGTTTTCTTGACATTTCAAATCATTTCTCAAAACAACACGTTTTAAAACCTTAGTCCGTTCCAACGACGGATTAAGCGAACCTTGTAATTAAAATCGTTTTTTATTACAAATAATAGAGTTTTGAATCGTTTTCTTAAATGATTTGTACAAAATAAATTGACTTGTATGCTTAACCACGTTTTCTTATTAAAGGTTTTTACCTTAACGTTTTCAAACACTTGAGTCGTTCCAACGGCGATTCAGGCGGACTTCATCAAACAGGGTTTTGAAACGTACCTAAATCGTTCCAACGGCGATTAAGGTACGAACCATGTAAATAAACTCGTTTTGGGGAAATGAGTTAGTATAGAATTAACACGCAACACGATATGTAAATCCCGTAGTAAATAAACCACTTTTTTCTTCCTCCCCTCTCTTTGTATGTATATCAAATTGATGTAAATGGGTGATTCTTTACTAAAGTGGCTTTTCAATAATATATGCTCAAAACGGTTTCCAAAAAGAGAAAGAAAAGGTTTCAAATGAATTTTAAACTTAAAGAAGTATACGATTAGTCCGTTATCGCCTAACATGCTGAGTAGGAGGCCGGTGGTTCATAACCGGGCGATGTCGGGGTGCCTAGTAGCCTTTCTCTGGAAAGGAGCTAGCCTTCTCGGCTCGTACCTAAGTTTTCCGAACCCACACCGGTCTCCCGCAAGGGATCGGTGTTCATTTTCCCATTCGTGGGTGGCGACTCTTCCATATCTCCGAGCTCCGGTCCTGCCGAGCAGCTTGATTCCACGATTGGTTGCTTTCGGCGCCAATCACCGCTTACGTCGCCATGAGGTGTCCACCCCCCGGTCCGCCCGGGAGATTAGGCCGCGGCACCTCGTCTAACAAGTGGCGACTCTGCTGGGGAAGCGAGAAATTTGATTCCGGAAGGCGTGTATTAAGCCCTTAACGGGGATGGATCGTTTTACTTCTTTTCGTATGCATTCATGTGCATTATTACAAACCTTTTGGGTAATTTCCGCGAAACCTCTAGCGAGAGTCCATTCGTCGCTCGAAAGAGGCTAGTGTAAGTTCCCCCTTACAGTAAGGCGCCAAAGGGTCCCCATCCATTCGTTAGGGGCGAATTTGTGCGGTCCTGTGAGGTTCCGCGGTCAGCCGTGTCAGCATATAGTAGCCTTAGAAGTTTTCATAGGATTACCCGTTACTATTTTTGATGTGATAAATGAATCGTTTCGTGTTTTCAAACCGCCATGATACGTGTCTAATCCTAAAGTATGTAAAGAAAATGAGACGATGCGTTAATATATACTTGTGAATCGACATACTAATTACCCTAAAACATCGAAACGATTTGAACTAAAGATGACTTAGTCATCTCATATGAATGAACATGTGCGACCCGCCTTGTCCCTTTTCGGTGTCCCGACGAAGGCACATGTTCAGAAAATACGTTATGACGTAAGCACGTATTAGTATGAATCGATTCGGTATTAAGGATAGTTACATCTCGATACAAAAGATTATATTAACAGTAGCCGTTATTCACATTCTTTAAATAAGTTGGGATAAAACGAGATCATGACGAAACGAAAACGAAGAACATTTCTGTCTTGAACGACCCTGTCGTAACGTGAAAAGTTTCGCACAAGTAGCCCGTCCCTTCCGAATAAAAGACGAGCTTTTACGTTATGCCTCGTGTCGTTCTTAAGATAAATGGACGTGTCCGCAGAAGTGACTAAGAAAAGAAAAGCGAAAAATGAACTAAACGACCAAAATCATTCCGAATTTATGATATATGTCAAATCCCGAGTGTAGTTAAAGAAAATAAACCAATGCCGTTGAATATGTGCCTCGAACGAGTGTATACCCCGTTTAAAATCTCGAAGCCGAATTAAGCCAAACCATATAATTGCGCCATATGGACGAGACTGCGGGCTTTGACTAACGACTCGATCATTTCGACCGTTACCAAAACTGCAAGAAATATGGCCCGATGTACGTGTTTGCTTAAGTCGTGCCTAATGGAAAGAGAACGGTGATATCCTCGCTTTGAATAAGCATGCGATTCAACGAAACATTAATTTTCTATAACCACACTAAGATGATATATCCCGTGGATTGGGAAGAACAACGAACTGTTGCTAGCCGAAAGGTTACCGTGCGCTCAAAATAAGACTCGCCGTCTTTTCACGTAGCTAAAATGAGCAAACGGATCCTCGACGCTAAGAACAAACGCGTTACGCGATGAGTCTGTTCCCTAAAATAAAATCCAAAAGTGATTCCATCACTAAATAAACACGTGGTTACGTCTCTCAATAGATCCAAAATATCCCGTTGTAATCCAAAAATCGAGACACGAACCCGCGCGAACAAAAGGGAACGAGTCATTGACAATAACGAACGATTGGACTAGAAGAATAACTCGTACCACGTCTAAAAACTGAGATGCGCTCAAAGGGAGTCAAAACCCGAACTAATGCGTCTCACGAAAGGACAAAAGACGAGTCATTCCGAAGGAACAATCTCACTTGGTCAATATCTTAGTCACTGAACGCTGATACGTTAAAACGAACTGTACTGTCTGATGGATGATTTACTTTTCCGTAATAATCGACGGCATCACACGTCCCCTGGACCGCAATGTGAGCCCCAAACTAAAATCCTAGGAAACAGACCTGGATCGACGAGTGTGTGGAGGAATAAGGGTGGAAGAGAGATATTGTGATACGTGTAAATTAGACTAACGTTTGTTCTTCTTATCTTATAATCGTAAATAAATAAACGCACACACCACGAATCATGCATATAAAATCATGCATACATACTAATGGATACCGTTCGCGCAGACGTCATCATTAAGCGATTGTGGTACCGAGAGAGCAGTCGGCTAGTTAGGCAGTTTGATCAGCTACGAGTAGACAGTTTCGAATCAGTAGTTGTGGCTTCTGAATCATCTTCATCCGGGTATACTCAGTCTTCCGTCAATATGTCTGCGACCGACGAGAAAGTGGCTGAATTGGAAAATTCTGTGAACAATATCAATGATCAGCTGGCCGCAATCTTGGCCCAGCTAGCTGAGTTAGCACTGAAGGACAACAAGAGTGGTAGTAAGCGTGCTGAGAATGAGGTGAACGATGGCCCTCGCTTTGGGAATGAGGAGGATTATCAGAATTATATCCGAAAACAGTTAGAGAAAGAGAAAGCTAAGGAAGAGGAATGGAAGCAACACATCACGCAGGAGGTGCAGGACTTGCGCGGAGGAAGTTCCGAAAGTCAGGACTTTTATAACTTGAAGAATTGTTTATCGGCAACAGCTTTGCCTTTGAAATTTCGGCTCCCTGACATGAAAAAGTTCGATGGAACTGGGGATCCCACTGCCCACATGAATCAGTATGTCGCTGTAATGAAGCACACGATCCTGACTGAGGATCAAGTCCTGGGACTGTTTAACACTTACCTAGAGGGGGCTGCCCTCACATGGTTTCATGCATTACCAACGGTGACGAAGAGGGATTGGAAGGAATTAGCGAAGTCATTCATCGCTCAGTATAGCTTCAACACCATGTTTGAGGTCACTTTGAAGGAACTTGAGAGCACTAAGCAGCAGACTGGGGAATCCTTTTCCGATTTTGTAAGAAGGTGGAGGGCCAAGGCCGCGGTTATGAAACAAAAGCCGCTTGAGCAGGATCAGATCCGAATGGTAGTCGGTAACACATTGCCGTATATTAAGAATGAGTTGCGGTATATGCCTTTTACCGATTTCAATCAGATGTATAGCTGTGCCTTGACCGTTGAGGGGGATGGAGAGCCGAAGAAAGCATATACCAAGTGGACGAAGTCTGGATATAGTGCCGGAGTGCCAAGTGCGAGTGCAGAATCTGCAGCAGTGAAAGTGCTTGATCTTAATGCTATCGAAAAGAGGCGGTTCACCAAGTTTGATCAGACTTACGCAAAGGTTTTTGAACGTTTGCAGAAAAAGGGATTGTTGAAAGCCCTTACCCCTTATAATAAAGCTCCACCTACTCCGCAGATACAAGCTAGGGGATATTGCGAGTTCCACAGCAATTATGGGCATACAATTGAGAATTGTGAGAGGCTGAAACACGAAATCCAGGATTTAATCGAGGAGAAAAAGATAGCTGATCCTTCGTCAGCAAACCCTTCCACTAGGCGTAATCCATTGCCTAATCATAGGGTGAGCATGATCGGAGTTGGTTTGACAGAATGCGTAGTGATGGAATCCTTCGAGGAGAACGTAGAGGAGTTGCTGGATTCCGATGAAAGGAACAATGTAGGAAATGGTCTATATGTGTCCTTCCTTGGCGAGGAACAAGAGGATGAACCGATGGAAGAGGGATTGGATGGTGGAGCATCGTATGATGAAGATAGTGCCGAAGAGACCGGAGAAGGGTCGTCTCGAACTATTGTGCCTAATTTGGGCCTGTTTAGTGGAGGGGGAAATCCTGAGGTGCACTTGCGTGAATATATGCGCGATATGTTTGTTGAATCCTTCGGAGTGGATGAGATCGCACATTGGTTCCACCATTCTCTGATAGGCGAGCCTTTGGGGTGGTTTCACTCATTACCCGACTCTTGCAAGTATGATTGGGATCAATTGTCAGATCTATTTCTAGAAAAGTATCAAAGGGCTGAGGACAGGGCCGCGGAGCGCTTCGCAATGCAGATTGGACCTATCAAGCGTCCGTTGCCGAGGATTAGCAAATATAATAGCAACAAGGACCCTATGGAGCACCTTCACTTCTACTTATCGGCCATGGCGCCCTTGGGTTTTAAAGAAGGAGAGATCACTAGCTTGTTTTGTAATTCGTTGATGGGTGAACCATTAATGTGGTACATGTCGTTGCCGATGTATGTTAAGACCGATTGGGCGGCAATGACGAAAAGATTTATCAAGGAGTACACAATATGGATGCTGGCAGAGCAAACCTCGGATTCCCCGTCTTACCAAACACCTGATGCGGTGTTAGCGATGCCTAGGTATGGTGGATACCAGGATCCCGTTGAGCATGCGTGGTTATTCCGCAATCATATGTATGACGCCGGATTCCCGCAGTGTGAATTACATGAACATTTTCCGGAAACCTTGTTGTGGCATCAAGGCCTATCGGAGGAGGAAATGGGTCATTGGGTACCACTTAGGAGTGCCTTTGTGGCAAGATACGAGATGTATATTCCATGGACGGGATCCCTGGAAGATTTGGATAGGATCAGGCAATTCCCCGAGGAACCATTTATGGACTATGCTAGGAGGTGGAGGCACCGTTATGAGCAGTGTAACGAAACAATGAGCAATAAGGTGCAGCTTATGTGCATACAACGAGGTGCTATTCCGTTGGCAGCAAGAAGGATGAGCAGAGTGTCCCTCCGAGATTACGACGATTTGATAGGCTGGGCGTTGTATGGATCAGCAGATCCCTTTTATTTGAATCCAAACGTTCCTCACGTCATGGATTTAATGATTGTGGACATTTGGGAGAGTTCTTCGGACGAGGAAGATGCCAATCAGAGGATTCCTATTAACATTTGGGACGAATCGGACGATGAGCCAAAAATTGCCGTAATGACAAGATCAGGTCGGGTGGCCGAGGGAAAGGCACCTATGGTAGAGACTGAGATAGGGGAAGGGTCGGCTCGGCTCCTAAGCCCGACGACCAAGTTCTCGAGCAGTTGAAGAAGACGCAAGCTAAATCCACGGTGTGGGAAGTTTTATGCCATTCCAAGTACCATCGTGAAAACCTGATGAAAGAGCTGCAAAATTTGGTTATTTCGATCGATACTGAGCCGGCAGCGCTAGTAGGGGCAATTATGGCTCGAAAGAAAACTGAAATCACGTTTACCGATGAGGATCTCCCAGAAGAAGGGAAGGCTCACAATAAGCCTTTATACATCCAAGCGGAAATCAACGGGAAGAAGACTAGCTGTGTGATGGTCGATGATGGATCGGCTATTAATGTTTGTCCGTTGAAACTCTTGTCGAAGTTGGGAGTTGAGAGGGGAGACTTGACAGCCTCTGAAACTGTGATTAGAGCATATGATGACAGCCGTAGGCATATTGAAGGAGTCTTCAAGGCCAAGTTGAAAGTGGGGCCGCATGAAGAAGAAACCGAGTTCACAGTGCTGGATATCCCGGTAACCTTTGCCGTATTACTGGGACGCCCATGGTTCCATAAGTTGGGAGGTGTGCCCTCCACGCTCCATCAAATGATCAAATTCCCCTTCGGGGAAGAGATAGTAACAATCAGAGCTGAGAAGTTGAGCTCGGTGGCAGCATTGGGAATCGAGCCATAACTTTTCTCTAGGTTCCAAGTTTCCGGGATTTACGAGTCAAGCATGACCACCGATGTGGTGAAGATGATGAAGGGAGGTTTCATCCCAAGAATGGGCTTAGGAGCACACCATCAGGGGTTGCCAGAATTTCCGGACTTTAAGAGTCAGAAAACCCGGAGGGGTTTGGGATATGAACATGGAGGTCCGTCCAATGCAAGTAGTGAAGGAAAGGTGGGCCGGAGGAAGTACTTCGTGAATGAGGGGTATGGAAAAGTTTATTCAGGAACCCCCGAGTCATGGACTAGCACAGAAGGGAAGATCCTGCCGGGGTTCGAAATCTTCAATGATGTTGCCGACTGGGGCAAAGGAAAGGCGAGCTGCTTTGTCGAGGAGATTATGGTGCTAGACTTGAATGCCGAGGAGCAAGTCATCACCATTGAAGCAACTGCGGGAGCGGTGGACGAGCCTAGTACCTCCAAAGTTCATGAAAAACCCGAGGACCTTGAGTATGAAAATTGTATTACTGCTTTGTTTGAATCAGATGATGTACTCGCCAATACTATCAATGAAATGAATTCTGATTTTGCTTACTTGCTTGATGTTGATCGTGATCATTCCATGCATTCTCATTCATATAACATGCCTACATTTGAAATCAATACAATAGAAATGTCAACTTTCAATCTTGGCACGGATGAAAATCCTAAACTTATACAAATTGCTCAAGAATTAACTATTGAAGAGAGGAAAGAATTCGAGAGAATAATTAAAAAATACGAAATAGTGTTTGCTTGGACATACGAAGACATGCCTGGAATTGATCAATCAATCGTAACTCACCGTATTCCAACATATCCCGAGGCGAGGCCCGTAAAGCAGAAGCTCCGACGCATGAGACCGGAATGGGCAGATAAGATCAGAGAGGAAGTGAAGAAGCAGTTAGAAGCAGGGTTCATCGAAGTAATCGACTATCCCCCTTGGGTCGCAAATGTGGTGCCCATCGCAAAGAAGGACGGCAAAGTAAGAATGTGCGTCGATTATCGAGACCTTAACAAGGCATGCCCCAAGGATGAATTCGCGTTGCCTCATATTGACGTGTTGATCGACAGTGCAGCATCGAGCGTCTTACACACAAATGTGGACGGTTTCATGGGCTACATGCAAGTTCAGATGGTCGAAAAACACAAAGCAAAAACCTCGTTCACAACTGAGTGGGGAACATACTGCTACAGGGTAATGCCGTTTGGTTTGAAGAATGCCGGGGCAACTTACCAGCGAATGGCTACAGCACTGTTCCATGATATGATACACAAGGAGGTGGAAGTTTATGTGGATGACATGATGGTCAAATCAGAGACGAGAGAGGGGCACTTTGCTGCACTCGAGAAGTTTTTGGCCCGAATTGCAGAATTCAAACTAAGGTTAAACCCGAAGAAGTGCTTCTTCGGCGTTTCATCGGGGAAAATCTTAGGCTATATAATCGGAAATAAGGGAATTGAGGTAGATCCCGACAAAGTGAAGGCCATACGAGAAATGCCAGCACCAAAGAATGAGAAAGAAGTGAGAGGGTTTCTGGGGCAGGTTCAGTATATCAGCCGGTTCATAGCAAGACTCACCGCAATCTGCGAGCCCATCTTTAAGTCGCTACGGAAAGATCAACCCACGATTTGGAATGATAAGTGTCAGCAAGCCTTAGAGAAGGTCCGGAACTACGTGTCTAACCCACCAGTGCTGAAACCACCTAAACTGGGAAAACCTCTTCTCCTCTACGTAGCGATTGAAGAGCGATCCATTGGGGCAATGCTGGCCCAAGAGGGAGACACCGGTGTTGAGCACGCGGTGTATTATCTGAGTAAGAAGTTCCTGGAGTACGAGCTCAAGTACAACATGATCGAAAAGACGTGTGTGGCAGTAGTATGGCTAACGAAGAAACTACGGCATTATTTTCAATCATATAAAGTGATCATTATATCTCGGATGGACCCCGTGAAGTATCTGTACCAAACTCCGTCTTTGACAGGGAAGTTAGCCCGATGGTTACTACTTTTATCCGAGTTTGACATTGAATATGTAACGAAGAAGGTTATCAATGGGAGGGCCGTGGCAGAGTTTCTGGCCAACCAACCTCTAAATGCAGAAGAGGAAGAGATAAATTATGATTTCCCCGATGAGCACTTAAACGCAATTGAAGTTATACCATGGAAAATGTTCTTCGACGGAGCAGTTAATTCGAATGGAGCCGGAGTTGAAGTACTACTTATTTCACCAGAGGGAGAAAGAATCCCGATGGCCAAGAAGTTGTCATTCCCTCTTACCAATAATATGGCCGAATATGAAGCATGCATTTATGGCTTAGAGTCATTAGCAGCACTGGGAGCATCATATGTCGAAATTTGGGGTGACTCAAAGTTGATCATCGAACAGGCACAAGGAAACTGGGAAGTGAGGGAAGAAAGGCTACGTCCATATCTAGATCAGCTAGAAGGGTTGGCATAAAGATTCAAGGAATGTCTTTTCTATCATATTCCTCGAGCACAGAACCAGGCGGCGGATGCCTTGGCCACTTTGGTGTCAGTTTGGGACAATCCCCGGAACCTTGCTTCGAAACCGTTGGTATTGAGAAGATCTCACAAATCGTGCTACGAAGACGTAATGCTGTTATGGGCAGATGAAAAACCGTGGTATTTCGATATCGTGAACTTCATGAAAGATGGAACATATCCGGCAGAGTCAGAACCTAGGGATCAAGCTGTGATTAGAAGGCTAGCTCGTCAGTTCGTCATCCATAACGACTTGCTTTACAAAAGGCACATTGATGGGTTACAACTAAGATGCTTGGATGTGGGAGAAGCCCGCGAGGCAATGGAATCAGTACATTCAGGAATTTGTGGAGCCCATATGGGAGGAGCAGTACTAGCTAAGAAAATTATTAGACAAGGCTTCTATTGGCTCACCATGGAAAGAGATTGTAATGAGTATGCGAAGAAATGTCACGATTGTCAAATCCACGGCGATTGCAATCATCTTCCGGCCATGGAATTACATGTGTTAGCACCTATTTGGCCATTCACTGCCTGGGGCATCGACATCATCGGCGAAGTAAGGCCTAACGCTTCAAATGGACATAAGTTTATTGCTGTCGCCATCGATTATTTCACCAAGTGGGTAGAAGCAGAGTCGTTTAGCAAACTGGGATCCAAGCAGATGAGAAAGTTCATTGAAAAACACTTGATCACCAGGTTCGGAGTGCCTCATCACATGATTACGGATAATGGGGTCCAGTTTCAGGGGGAAGTAAGAAATCTTTTCCGAGAATATGGCATTGAACATCACAGGTCTTCTCCGTACCGGCCACAGGCTAATGGAGCAGTAGAAGCAGCTAATAAGAACCTTAAGAGGATTCTCGTAAAGACGGTGGAATCACATCGGAACTGGCATGAGCACCTCCCACTCGCGCTGTGGGCTTATCGCACGACAATTAGAACCTCGACTGGGGCAACACCATTCTCCTTGGTATACGGAACAGAAGCAGTCCTGCCGATTGAGATCGAAAAGCGATCGTTGAGAATCGCAGTGGAAGCAGAAATCCCCGAGACGGAATGGGTGAAGAGGCGATGTGAGCAGTTGGCTTTAGTTGACGAAAAAAGGATGGAAGCGCTTTAACATTTACAGTTATACCAAAGAAGAATTGCTCGGGCTTTCAATGAAAAAGTCAAGACCAGCCCTATCAAAGAAGGAGATTTGGTGCTGAAACAGATCCGTGTGACGCACACCGACCCAAGGGGGAAGTTTAGGCCTAACTGGGAAGGGCCATTCGTCGTGAAGAAGATACTAAGCAAAGGAGCGGTGAAGTTAACTACAATGGACGGCATGGAATTCTCCGAACCTACCAACCTGGATAGGCTTAAGAAATACTTTTCGTAAAAAAAAAAAGAGAAAAAGAAAGAAGAATTCCCGATAGGTTGAAAACCCGCAAAGGGCGACCTATGCAACAATAAGGGAAATCCCAATGGGTGAAAACCCGAAAGGGCACTCATTTAAAAATTTCGAGATAGTAAAAGGAGAGGAGAAAAATCGTCGGGATCCGAAAACCGAAAGGCGGGTCCTGGTAACAATAGTTATGACTTGAGCAATTACAAAAACAATGTATAAGAGACCAAGTATTTCTGTTGTTTGTAAATAAATAAAGGGCATGAATATATTTGACGAGAATGATTAGAATCATCATAATCTACTAAATGCATGGTAATATGAATCATGAGTCATACATTTCCTATCATACTTTTCACAAAAAGCCTACCTACTATCCACCCCACTCCCTATACATCAGCTATACATCGGGGTAACTCTAATGAAAACTACAAGGCAATACATAACGAGCCTAATACGGAGGGAAATCCCAATAGTCTTCAAAATCTCTCAAGTGTGATGCCCGCTCCGCAGATAGTGCCTCCTCGGCAGCTCGCGCTCGCTCATCAGCAACTCGTGCTCTCTCATCGGCGACCCGTGCTCTCTCCTCGGCAGCGAGGCGTCCGATCGACTTATTGTGCGCCCTCTCCTCAACAGCAAGGCGACCCTCAGTCTCCCGTCGCATCATCCCTGACCAGTGATCATTTCTCTCCTGATACACCTGACCGACCCGGGTGTCGGCCTCCCGCACCAACTCGCTCTGCCTTCGCTCGTGGGCATGCAGATCGCTCTAAAGCAAAAGAAAGGAAAAACAGATAAAAATAAGAAACAGCGTAGGCACGAACATAAATCATACATACATGCATACATTCCACTACACTAAAGTAAAATAATGATACATACCAGGTGATAACACGGGAGAAATTTCCAGTCAGATCACGTCCCTGTGAGGCGCTGTTGGGATCGGCCGGGGACACTCCGATGCCAAAGTCAGTAATGAATATGGTGAATAAACTGAATGGACAAAGAAAAGTAAGTAAGAGTGAATGTACCTTGATAGCCTAGACGTAGGCTATTTATAGTAGGTAGATTTGTAACTTTTAGGTAACTAGAGAGTCTCCATTAATGCTCATTTAATGGCGGTTACAAGTTACTCTTAACCTGG
The DNA here is from genome assembly GCF_963576675.1 of Euphorbia lathyris. Lineage (NCBI taxonomy): Eukaryota > Viridiplantae > Streptophyta > Magnoliopsida > Malpighiales > Euphorbiaceae > Euphorbia > Euphorbia lathyris. Next base: position 57,225,332 of record NC_088915.1, read on the forward strand.
CGGGTTAAGACTATTAATGATTCATTTAATGATCATTATGGCTGAGTTGTCAGTTAGCCGTTACTTAAGTAAATGGAGAGATTCGCCAGCGGATCTCTTAGAGCTAACCCAGGGGGATCCGCCGGGCGGCTTCCTATGCCACGTGGCATACTTAAGGCGATTATCTCCTTTGGTCCTTGCGATAATATCCCGATGTTATCAGAAGCCCCCTCAAAAGGCTTATAAAGTCCTTCAGGGCTTTTGGACTTCTGCGCGCCGTTCCATGCTTCCGCGAGCCATTTGTTCGATGTTCTTTTATGGCCGACATGTATAGTGACATCATAGTTGTGACAGATGATTTGATTTCCTCTGTTCGTTAGATTTTGTCTCTTAGGTGGTATCTTTACTTGTGGCGAATCTATGAATGTGGAGGGGGACCCTCAAGTAGTGAGGGCGAAGAGGAAAGGGGATAACCCTATTTTTCCTGTTTTTACTTAAAGATTGGAGTAGGTGGCCAGCCATACTCCATTATATGAACCTTTGTGAAGGTTTGAAGCTGTTCTATTCCTCCTTAGAGGAAGTAAAGCTGCCCAGGGGTTCGTTTTGCCGCCTATCTTTAAGGTGAAACGATCCGCCCGCAGGACTTATAAATCCTTCTCTGGGAAGGATATGAGAGTGTAGAGACCTTGCGTCCAAGGATCGTTTTAACTCTATCGGTGACCATGATCCGCCTAGTGGCGGATCTATTGTGAATGTAGAGGGCTCGGGATGTTCTCCTTGTAACATACCGAAATTGCAACAGTAAAGGATATAAAGTTGATCAACCATGTTTATTAATGGAAAAGTCACCTTATTACAGCGAATAGGTCTTTTACAAAGGAGCTTCATTTGATAACCGTTTAACAAGAAAACCCACATGGGGAAAAAAAGCTTGCTAAAGGAAAAAAGAGTACTCAAGACCGTGAGCGTGCTTTATTTTCTGACAAAGTATTTGCGGAGGTTTTGGAGATTCCACGTGCGTGGTAGCGTATTGCCCTCCATATCTTGTATTTTGAATGTGGCTGGTCCAACCTTCTCCACTATCTGGTATGGACCTACCCAATTGATCCCTAACTTGCCTTTGCCTTCTCGAGATTGGATTTTATCAGCTTTACGAAGCACCAGATCCCCCATCTTCAAATCCACAAGTTTGACATTTTTGTCATGATAAGAGGCAATCCGCTGCTTATACGCTGCCATGCGCACATAGGATTGGTTTCTACGGTCTTCAACCCGATCTAGGCGGTCCCTTAATCGTTTATCATTGTCCTCTTCGCAGTAAAAGGCCACTCGATCACTGGGGACTTGTATTTCAACTGGGATTACGGCCTCCACTCCATGAGAAAGGGCGAATGGCGTTTCTCCTGTAGCAGTTCTAGGAGTTGTACGATAAGCCCACAAAACACTCGTAAGCTGATCCGCCCATTTTTTGTCGTGTTCTCCTAGCCTCTTTTTTATCCCTTTTACAATCGTTCGGTTGGTTACCTCAGTCATTCTGTTGGACTGAGGATAATAAACGGAAGCGAATCTGTTCAGGATGCCCAATCCCTCACAAAAAGCCTTGAATTTGCCACAGTTAAATTGTGTCCCGTTGTCGGTGATAATAGTATGTGGAATGCCGTATCTTCCCACGATGTTGTCCCTAACAAACTCCACTATCCGTTCCGCTGTAATGGAGGAGACAGCCTCGGCTTCCACCCATTTGGTGAAATGGTCCACCGCTACTATTACATACCTCTTTTGCCGGCGAGTTGGAGGAAATGGGCCAATAATGTCTATTCCCCAGAGGGCGAACGGACGACCCTCAATAATTGGTCTTTGGATGTGCTTGGTGGTGTGTGACTCATTTGCATGAATCTGGCAACTGTGACAAGATTCTACCAAACTTTGGGCGTCTAACTCGGCCGTGGGCCAGTAGAAACCTGCTAACCTGGATTTTTTCAAAATCGTGGCGGATGCCTCGTGTGATCCACAAGATCCCTCATGTAGCTCCTTAAGGATTTGCTGTCCTTCCTCAGGTAGAATGCACTTCAGCCAAGGATGGCTAAAGGATTTTCTATAAAGACCATCGTTGATCAAGGAGAAATAAGTTGCCCTTCTGATTATCCTTCGCGACTCTTCTTTATCTTCAGGTAATGTTCCATTTAGCAAGTATTGGCGGATAACCGTCCTCCAATCATCTTCCACTGTTGTGAGTAGGGTTACCTCCACAGATACAAATGCCGGGGCCATTTTTACCTCGAAGGGACAGTCCGGATCCGCCCAGTTTGCCTCAGAAGAAGCCATTTTGGCCAATTGATCCGCCTCTGTGTTGGATTCTCTTGGTATGTGAACCAATTCCCATCTGGCTTCTTTAGCTTCAAGGTTATCTAACAATTTCTTGACTTCTGCTACATATTTGGCCAGGATCTCGTCTTTTACCTCGTAATTCTTGATGACTTGGTTGACCATTAGTTTCGAATCGCTGTAGATCACGATCCGCTCCGGGGTGATCTCTTGAAGTATACGTAGACCCAATATCAGGGCCTCGTACTCAGCAGCATTATTAGTGGCATGGAAATTTAATTTTGCTGCGTACCGCAATTTTATGTAATGGGGACCCTTGATCACAACTCCCAACCCTGCTCCCTCCGCCGATGAAGCCCCGTCGGTATACATTGACCATTCTTCTAACGGAGGTTTGGGATGAGATATCCCCTCATCAGTGAATTCATTCACGAAGTCCGCCAGGACTTGACTTTTCAATGATGACCTGCTTTCATATCTTACATCAAATTCGCCCAGGCGGATCGCCCATTCCATCAACCTTCCCGAAGTGTCCGGTTTCTGCAATATTTTTCTCATTGGTATATTGGTACGAACTATTACTGTATGCGCCTGAAAATATGGCCTAAGGCATATTGCCGTGGTTACAACAGCCAGTGCCATTTTATCTAGTCTTGAATATCTGGTTTCAGCATCTTTCAAAACCTTGCTCACGTAATAAATTGGGAACTGTTGGCCATCCTCCTCCCGTATCATGGCCATGCATACGGCTTTATCCGTGACCGATACATACATGTATAACTCTTCTCCCTGCAAAGGTCGACTCATCATAGGTGGTTCTGTGAGGAACCGCTTGATTCCTTCAAAGGCATTCTGACAATCTTCATTCCACTCGAATGCTTTTTGCTGTTTGATAACTTCGAAAAAAGGCTGACATCTACGGGCTGAGCAAGAAATAAACCTGCCCAAGGCTATGATACGCCCGTTAAGGCGTTGTACCTCCTTGATGTTCTGGGGCGCTTGCATCTCAAGAACTGCTTTGACTTTGTCAGGGTTTGGGCTAACTCCTTTTTCACTGATCATGAATCCTAAAAATTTTCCATATGTAGCTCCAAAAGTGCATTTCTCGGGATTTAACTTGATGTTGTGGTGTCGCAGTACGCCCAGTACTTCCTTTATATCTTCTGCATGTCTTTCTGCCATCGTGCTTTTAATGATCATGTCATCTACATAGACGAAATAATTACCACTTTTATTGTCCGCGAATATCTTGTTCATCATCCTCTGATAGGTAGCTCCCGCATTCTTGAGCCCGAAGGGCATAACCTTGAAACAGTAAGTGGCCTGATGTGTTACGAACGAGGTTTTGATTCTATCTGAGGGCTCCATAGGGATTTGATGATAACTAGACTTTACATCAGTAAAGGAATACATTGCATGACCAGCAGTTCCATCTACAAGCATGTCTATGCACGGTAGAGGATAATTATCTTTGGGACAAGCTTTATTAAGATATGTGAAATCGATGCACATACGATAAGACCCGCCAGCTTTCTTGACTAGTACGACATTCGCCAACCACTGGGTATAAAGCACCTCCTCGATGGCATCCGCCTTTTGGAGCTTGGCAATTTCATCCTCAATCACTTTTTGCCTTTCCGGACCATGGTTTCTCCTCTTCTGAGCCACAGGAACCGCGCTTTTGTCAATGTTGAGTTTATGGGTGATCACGTCTGGACTAATCCCGGGGAGTACTTCATCCTTCCATGCGAAAACATCTTCAGTTTCGCCAAGTACTTTGGTGATTGCGTCTCTGATCTCTCCTTGTAGACTTTTAGCTATCCGTACCTGCTTCCCATCCGCCACAGAGTACATTTCGGTTTCCCCCAAAGCCATTGTGACGCGTTCCTCCTCATCCTCCTCCTTAGATTGAGGGCGAATCATTAAGGATGCGGAATATGTCTCTTGGGCCACCTTTTGACAACCTTTGACCATCATGCATCCCTTGGCCGTGGGAATGTAGAGTGTTAAATGGCGAATGGAGATAAGAGCTGCAACTTCGGAGATAAAAGGTCGTCCAAGGATAATATTGTAAGCTAATTGTCCATCTAAGATCGAAAACTCCAAATCTTCTCTCCAAACTTGATCATCCCCAGTAAGCTCGCAATCCAAGGTAACCTGACCTTTCGTCTGAATGGTATGACCAGTTACTGCCAAAATATCAACCACAGTTGATTCTACCTGGATAGGATCAATTTTGAGTTTGGCGAATGCTCCTCGCGTAATGATGTTACATGAACTTCCCGTATCAACCATTACTCGCCTTATTTCCCAACCTTCAACCCTCATGGTGACAACCAGTGCGTCCGCATGGGGTGCAATCTTCTGACCTGTATCTGAAAAAGGGCGATTTAATGACATTCTCTCAAGGGTGGTCATCCTTGCTTTCTTTGCCGTTGGCTGATAACCAGGTCCGCCAACTATGACGTTAATTATGTTTTTTCTCTTCCTTTTCGCCGAGTCCTCCTTGAGTCTAGCATCTCCTCTTCCTTCTATTTGGGTAAATCGATCCAATTTGCCTTGTCCACCAAGTCGTTTGGTTTTTCGAGCCAACTCCCAGCGAGCATCCGCGTAGCCATTTTCCTTGTGATATTTATAACAATTCTCAGGAGTGGTCGTATCTGTGCGACCAGCACTTGGCGGTGTAATTATCAGTGATTTAATCTCAGAGGAGGAATTTCGTCTTTCCTCCGTCATGATGTTTCAGTGTGAACAAAAAATCCTTTATTTGACCAAGGATTCCACTTTCACCGCACCAATTGATAACACGGGAGAAATTTCCAGTCAGATCACGTCCCTGTGAGGCGCCGTTGGGATCGGCCGGGGACACTCCGATGCCAAAGTCAGTAATGAATATGGTGAATAAACTGAATGGACAAAGAAAAGTAAGTAAGAGTGAATGTACCTTGATAGCCTAGACGTAGGCTATTTATAGTAGGTAGATTTGTAACTTCTAGGTAACTAGAGAGTCTCCATTAATGCTCATTTAATGGCGGTTACAAGTTACTCTTAACCTGGCGGGTTAAGACTATTAATGATTCATTTAATGATCATTATGACTGAGTTGTCAGTTAGCCGTTACTTAAGTAAATGGAGAGATTCGCCTTGGAGATCCGCCAGCGGATCTCTTAGAGCTAACCCAGGGGGATCCGCCGGGCGGCTTCCTATGCCACGTGGCATACTTGAGGCGATTATCTCCTTTGGTCCTTGCGATAATATCCCGATGTTATCAGAAGCCCCCTCAAAAGGCTTATAAAGTCCTTCGGGGCTTTTGGACTTCTGCGCGCCGTTCCATGCTTCCGCGAGCCATTTGTTCGATGTTCTTTTATGGCCGACATGTATAGTGACATCATAGTTGTGACAGATGATTTGATTTCCTCTGTTCGTTAGATTTTGTCTCTTAGGTGGTATCTTTACTTGTGGCGAATCTATGAATGTGGAGGGGGACCCTCAAGTAGTGAGGGCGAATAGGAAAGGGGATAACCCTATTTTTCATGTTTTTACTTAAAGATTGGAGTAGGTGGCCAGCCATACTCCATTATATGAACCTTTGTGAAGGTTTGAAGCTGTTCTATTCCTCCTTAGAGGAAGTAAAGCTGCCCAGGGGTTCGTTTTGCCGCCTATCTTTGAGGTGAAACGATCCGCCCGCAGGACTTATAAATCCTTCTCTGGGAAGGATATGAGAGTGTAGAGACCTTGCGTCCAAGGATCGTTTTAACTCTATCGGTGACCATGATCCGCCTAGTGGCGGATCTATTGTGAATGTAGAGGGCTCGGGATGTTCTCCTTGTAACATACCGAAATTGCAACAGTAAAGGATATAAAGTTGATCAACCATGTTTATTAATGGAAAAGTCACCTTATTACAGCGAATAGGTCTTTTACAAAGGAGCTTCATTTGATAACCGTTTAACAAGAAAACCCACATGGGGAAAAAAAGCTTGCTAAAGGAAAAAAGAGTACTCAAGACCGTGAGCGTGCTTTATTTTCTGATAAAGTATTTGCGGAGGTTTTGGAGATTCCACGTGCGTGGTAGCGTATTGCCCTCCATATCTTGTATTTTGAATGTGGCTGGTCCAACCTTCTCCACTATCTGGTATGGACCTACCCAATTGATCCCTAACTTGCCTTTGCCTTCTCGAGATTGGATTTTATCAGCTTTACGAAGCACCAGATCCCCCATCTTCAAATCCACAAGTTTGACATTTTTGTCATGATAAGAGGCAATCCGCTGCTTATACGCTGCCATGCGCACATAGGATTGGTTTCTACGGTCTTCAACCCGATCTAGGCGGTCCCTTAATCGTTTATCATTGTCCTCTTCGCAGTAAAAGGCCACTCGATCACTGGGGACTTGTATTTCAACTGGGATTACGGCCTCCACTCCATGAGAAAGGGCGAATGGCGTTTCTCCTGTAGCAGTTCTAGGAGTTGTACGATAAGCCCACAAAACACTCGTAAGCTGATCCGCCCATTTTTTGTCGTGTTCTCCTAGCCTCTTTTTTATCCCTTTTACAATCGTTCGGTTGGTTACCTCAGTCATTCTGTTGGACTGAGGATAATAAACGGAAGCGAATCTGTTCAGGATGCCCAATCCCTCACAAAAAGCCTTGAATTTGCCACAGTTAAATTGTGTCCCGTTGTCGGTGATAATGGTATGTGGAATGCCGTATCTTCCCACGATGTTGTCCCTAACAAACTCCACTATCCGTTCCGCTGTAATGGAGGAGACAGCCTCGGCTTCCACCCATTTGGTGAAATGGTCCACCGCTACTATTACATACCTCTTTTGCCGGCGAGTTGGAGGAAATGGGCCAATAATGTCTATTCCCCAGAGGGCGAACGGACGACCCTCAATAATTGGTCTTTGGATGTGCTTGGTGGTGTGTGACTCATTTGCATGAATCTGGCAACTGTGACAAGATTCTACCAAACTTTGGGCGTCTAACTCGGCCGTGGGCCAGTAGAAACCTGCTAACCTGGATTTTTTCAAAATCGTGGCGGATGCCTCGTGTGATCCACAAGATCCCTCATGTAGCTCCTTAAGGATTTGCTGTCCTTCCTCAGGTAGAATGCACTTCAGCCAAGGATGGCTAAAGGATTTTCTATAAAGACCATCGTTGATCAAGGAGAAATAAGCTGCCCTTCTGATTATCCTTCGCGACTCTTCTTTATCTTCAGGTAATGTTCCATTTAGCAAGTATTGGCGGATAACCGTCCTCCAATCATCTTCCACTGTTGTGAGTAGGGTTACCTCCGCAGATACAAATGCCGGGGCCATTTTTACCTCGAAGGGACAGTCCGGATCCGCCCAGTTTGCCTCAGAAGAAGCCATTTTGGCCAATTGATCCGCCTCTGTGTTGGATTCTCTTGGTATGTGAACCAATTCCCATCTGGCTTCTTTAGCTTCAAGGTTATCTAACAATTTCTTGACTTCTGCTACATATTTGGCCAGGATCTCGTCTTTTACCTCGTAATTCTTGATGACTTGGTTGACCATTAGTTTCGAATCACTGTAGATCACGATCCGCTCCGGGGTGATCTCTTGAAGTATACGTAGACCCAATATCAGGGCCTCGTACTCAGCAGCATTATTAGTGGCATGGAAATTTAATTTTGCTGCGTACCACAATTTTATGTAATGGGGACCCTTGATCACAACTCCCAACCCTGCTCCCTCCGCCGATGAAGCCCCGTCGGTATACATTGACCATTCTTCTAACGGAGGTTTGGGATGAGATATCCCCTCATCAGTGAATTCATTCACGAAGTCCGCCAGGACTTGACTTTTCAATGATGACCTGCTTTCATATCTTACATCAAATTCGCCCAGGAGGATCGCCCATTCCATCAACCTTCCCGAAGTGTCCGGTTTCTGCAATACTTTTCTCCTTGGTATATTGGTACGAACTATTACTGTATGCGCCTGAAAATATGGCCTAAGGCATATTGCCGTGGTTACAACAGCCAGTGCCATTTTATCTAGTCTTGAATATCTGGTTTCAGCATCTTTCAAAACCTTGCTCACGTAATAAATTGGGAACTGTTGGCCATCCTCCTCCCGTATCATGACCATGCATACGGCTTTATCCGTGACCGATACATACATGTATAACTCTTCTCCCTTCAAAGGTCGACTCATCATAGGTGGTTCTGTGAGGAACCGCTTGATTCCTTCAAAGGCATTCTGACAATCTTCATTCCACTCGAATGCTTTTTGCTGTTTGATAACTTCGAAAAAAGGCTTACATCTACGGGCTGAGCAAGAAATAAACCTGCCCAAGGCTATGATACGCCCGTTAAGGCGTTGTACCTCATTGATGTTCTGGGGCGCTTGCATCTCAAGAACTGCTTTGACTTTGTCAGGGTTTGGGCTAACTCCTTTTTCACTGATCATGAATCCTAAAAATTTTCCATATGTAGCTCCAAAAGTGCATTTCTCGGGATTTAACTTGATGTTGTGGTGTCGCAGTACGCCCAGTACTTCCTTTATATCTTCTGCATGTCTTTCTGCCATCGTGCTTTTAATGATCATGTCATCTACGTAGACGAAATAATTACCACTTTTATTGTCCGCGAATATCTTGTTCATCATCCTCTGATAGGTAGCTCCCGCATTCTTGAGCCCGAAGGGCATAACCTTGAAACAGTAAGTGGCCTGATGTGTTACGAACGAGGTTTTGATTCTATCTGAGGGCTCCATAGGGATTTGATGATAACTAGACTTTACATCAGTAAAGGAATACATTGCATGACCAGCAGTTCCATCTACAAGCATGTCTATGCACGGTAGAGGATAATTATCTTTGGGACAAGCTTTATTAAGATATGTGAAATCGATGCACATACGATAAGACCCGCCAGCTTTCTTGACTAGTACGACATTCGCCAACCACTGGGTATAAAGCACCTCCTCGATGGCATCCGCCTTTTGGAGCTTGGCAATTTCATCCTCAATCACTTTTTGCCTTTCCGGACCATGGTTTCTCCTCTTCTGAGCCACAGGAACCGCGCTTTTGTCAATGTTGAGTTTATGGGTGATCACGTCTGGACTAATCCCGGGGAGTACTTCATCCTTCCATGCGAAAACATCTTCAGTTTCGCCAAGTACTTTGGTGATTGCGTCTCTGATCTCTCCTTGTAGACTTTTAGCTATCCGTACCTGCTTCCCATCCGCCACAGAGTACATTTCGGTTTCCCCCAAAGCCATTGTGACGCGTTCCTCCTCATCCTCCTCCTTAGATTGAGGGCGAATCATTAAGGATGCGGAATATGTCTCTTGGGCCACCTTTTGACAACCTTTGACCATCATGCATCCCTTGGCCGTGGGAATGTAGAGTGTTAAATGGCGAATGGAGATAAGAGCTGCAACTTCGGAGATAAAAGGTCGTCCAAGGATAATATTGTAAGCTAATTGTCCATCTAAGATCGAAAACTCCAAATCTTCTCTCCAAACTTGATCATCCCCAGTAAGCTCGCAATCCAAGGTAACCTGACCTTTCGTCTGAATGGTATGACCAGTTACTGCCAAAATATCAACCACAGTTGATTCTACCTGGATAGGATCAATTTTGAGTTTGGCGAATGCTCCTCGCGTAATGATGTTACATGAACTTCCCGTATCAACCATTACTCGCCTTATTTCCCAACCTTCAACCCTCATGGTGACAACCAGTGCGTCCGCATGGGGTGCAATCTTCTGACCTGTATCTGAAAAAGGGCGATTTAATGACATTCTCTCAAGGGTGTTCATCCTTGCTTTCTTTGCTGTTGACTGATAACCAGGTCCGCCAACTATGACGTTAATTATGTTTTTTCTCTTCCTTTTCGCCGAGTCCTCCTTGAGTCTAGCATCTCCTCTTCCTTCTATTTGGGTAAATCGATCCAATTTGCCTTGTCCACCAAGTCGTTTGGTTTTTCGAGCCAACTCCCAGCGAGCATCCGCGTAGCCATTTTCCTTGTGATATTTATAACAATTCTCAGGAGTGGTCGTATCTGTGCGACCAGCACTTGGCGGTGTAATTATCAGTGATTTAATCTCAGAGGAGGAATTTCGTCTTTCCTCCGTCATGATGTTTCAGTGTGAACAAAAAATCCTTTATTTGACCAAGAATTCCACTTTCACCGCACCAATTGATAACACGGGAGAAATTTCCAGTCAGATCACGTCCCTGTGAGGCGCCGTTGGGATCGACCGGGGACACTCCGATGCCAAAGTCAGTAATGAATATGGTGAATAAACTGAATGGACAAAGAAAAGTAAGTAAGAGTGAATGTACCTTGATAGCCTAGACGTAGGCTATTTATAGTAGGTAGATTTGTAACTTCTAGGTAACTAGAGAGTCTCCATTAATGCTCATTTAATGGCGGTTACAAGTTACTCTTAACCTGGCGGGTTAAGACTATTAATGATTCATTTAATGATCATTATGGCTGAGTTGTCAGTTAGCCGTTACTTAAGTAAATGGAGAGATTCGCCTTGGAGATCCGCCAGCGGATCTCTTAGAGCTAACCCAGGGGGATCCGCCGGGCGGCTTCTTATGCCACGTGGCATACTTGAGGCGATTATCTCCTTTGGTCCTTGCGATAATATCCCGATGTTATCACCAGATGATCGGTGCAGCGCAAGCTGAGGCGATCTCGGAGATAACCAGACAGCCCCATGTAATCCGTGCAGGTCTCCCTCGTAGTCAGAGAAGCATCTGAGGGATCAAAGGGGACCTTCGAGGTGAAGATAGGAGGAGCTGTCTCAAATCCCGAAATAAGCTGCCCCGGACTCGTCGTAACAAATCGTGGCAAAATCTTGCCCGTAGTCTGGTAGGGGCACACCTAGGGATGAGCTCTCTGGTCGGCCAGCGCTGGAGGACTCGCCGACATAGTAAGGCTGCTCGCACACGGGTGTCTGAGCTCGAGTGCCGTCAAAGAAATCAGATAAATGGGCACTCCTCCAGGATCCCTCCTGCAAAAAAAAACACACAATAAATACCGCTAACCATCTCATGAATAAAGGGTAAAAAAGCGGAACCACTCACCGGGACCTCCTCCTGACCAAAGACTGCCGCAACAGCCTCCCTCGAAAATACATCTGCCACCGGATCCACCTCCATCGCTGCCGCCGGGGCATCCCTCACGCTCAGCAGAGTAGATAAGTAAAGCTCGCGGCCCCCGGCGTGAATCCACACCGCTCTACCAACAAACCGACGGGTCAGGTCCTGACGAATGGTCGATAGGGGCATGGTCCGCACCGCAAACATAGAGATGGGGATCTCACCCGGTGTCCAATGTGCGTCACTAACTCCGGTGATGCCTCGGTCCCCCAAATACCACGCCCGCACGCAGGGGCCGGTGAGCATACATTGCTGCTCCTGGATCATAGATACATACGTATAATCGGGACCGAAGTCGAGGTCGTCCCACTTGAACTTAATCTAAAAAATGCACAAAGAGAAAGTCAGAAAGACTCAAACAAAAATCTAGCACGACTAGGCAAAATCTACCTGTCTGAGGGTCAGCGAGTCTATCCAATCTAGAAGTCGCGGCACCGTCCGTGTCCTCTCGGCACCCAAGTCGAAATCTCTCCACCGGGTCATGAGAGGTGGCCTCGGTACTCTCGGTCGAGGTCGAGACCGGCTGGGAAGGATGTGCCTCTCATACGCCCACACTTGTGGTCAAAACAAGGACTAGGAGGGTGAAAGACGCAAAAAAGATAAGACGGGCAAGTCAAAAAGGCATCGCGTACCAGCAAAGCGAAGGTGTAACCACCGAAATCCTTGCGCTTCCGGCAAGTCAGATCCAAAAACTTGTAGAGAAAGGCTAAGCCTGCCCCCGCCCAATCATAGGAAGCCGTCGCATCCAGATCGCTGAGTGCCTGAATGAGACCCGCGTGTACCTTCCCGCCCTTCGTGCGGAAAATCGTCTCACTCAGAGTATATACCAAGAAATTACGAACCGCCAAGTCGGTATCGTCAGTCTCGCAAAAATCTCGCCGACTCAAAAGGCTCGCGGTAGAAATAAACTTCGTCGGAGTAGATTTGGCGCATGGACGAACTCCCGGTCGCATCATGTCGAAATGAAGAGGAACGGGAGTGCTGCTCCCTCGCAATCCTGTCAACAGTGAAAAATCTCTGGGCGAGATGGTCATCTCCCCGAAAGAAAGGTGGAAAGTGTGGGTCGAGTCAACCCACCGCTCACATAAGGCGCGTAGGCCAAAACGGTCACATACCCCGTTGGTACGGGGCAACGCTACAATGAAAGGCTCAAAGCCCAACTCGCGCACGCGGGCTCTCGCCGCGGCACCCAGCCTAGCATACCACGAGTGAATCTCGGCGGTGGTCCCAGAAATCTCAATAAACTAGAAAGAACAAGACAAGAAAATTTAAATACGGTTCTTAAAGCATGCGATTAATGAGAACGCGTTAAGACTAGGTATTTTTTCATTATCTAACCTAGAGACATCCGGTCAGTTAAGACCAACTTGCTGTAAAAGTCTCTCCTTTAGGGTCGCTCATGTAAGGTTTAGTTAATTCTTTAATCCACTTTCGTCCGCATTGACAAGGAGCATAGGTTAAGTTTACTATTCATGTGCATTAGTTAAGTTTTCACTATTAACGTTTTTTTTACTATTCACGTGCATTAGTTAAGTTTTCGCTATTCACGTTTCTACTATTCACGTTTTTACTATTCACATGCATTAGTTAAGTTTTTTACTATTCACATTTTTACTATCCACGTATATTAGTTAAGTTTTTACTATTCACGTGCACTATTCACGTTTTCACTATTCACGTGCATTAGTTAAGTTTTACTGTTCACATGCATTAGTTAAGTTTTCACTATTCACGTGCATTAGTTAAGTTTTTACTATTCACGTTCTTACTATTCACGTGCACTATTCACGTTTTTACCATTCACGTTGTTTTTACTGTTAGCATGCATAAATTCGTAGTGTCACTATTCACATGCATATAGCGCGCATTCTCACACAGAAATAAACAAGTGTTACTTGTAAGTGAAGAAATTCATGTTTCTAGCTAAAGCCCTCTAAGGCAATCTAAAGGTTAGCATGCAATTCATGTTCGGATAGGAATGCTAAAGCCTAGAGTTTGAATCAAACAAAAGTGAGAAATCACTTACCTCGTTGCAGCGTGTCCGGCTCAAATGCGTCTCAGGGTCGTGGAAAGGGTCCACTCTATCTAGGTTCACGTAAACCTCATCCATGCCTCTCGTGCCATCGCATTCATCCAAATCCATCCCGAGGATAATCCAAATCAAAGTCTAGAGAGAGAAAGAAGAGATAGAAGGTGTGGGGTTAAAATGAAACCCCACCACCTTATATAGGAAGAGGGAATGGCATTCCCGTAAATAGTGAAAAAAGTACGATGTGACATAAAGGTAAAAAGTAAATAATTAATTACCAGGTGCACAGACCTCTGATTTGCAGTCCGTTTCAGCCTGCATTTCTCCCAGACAGCAACCAATACTGTCAAGATATGAACTCCAGACGACAACCAATTTTTACAGAACAGTGACACCAGTCAAAATACAGACGACAGTCAACAGAAAAATAATCGACAATGTGAATCATTCCGAACCAAAAAGACATTCCTACCAAACCATTCGAACCTCCAGGATATTAGCTCCAGTGAGAAAATACAGACAACGGTGTGAATCGTTAGAAAGAACCCTTTGCCCTTGAGCCACCTTACCTATGGTTTACGACCGAGGTAGCTTTTTAGCCATCTTACCTACGGTTCACGACCGAGGTAGCTTTTTAGCCATCTCACCTACGGTTCACGACCGAGGTAGCTCTTTAGCCATCTTACCTACGGTTCACGACCGAGGTAGCTTTTTAGCCATCTTACCTACGGTTCACGACCGAGGTAGCTTTTTAGCCATCTTACCTACGGTCCACGACCGAGGTAGCTTTTTAGCCATCTTACCTACGGTCCACGACCGAGGTAGCTCTTTAGCCATCTTACCTACGGTTCACGACCGAGGTAGCTTTTTAGCCATCTTACCTACGGTTCACGACCGAGGTAGCTTTTTAGCCATCTTACCTACGGTCCACGACCGAGGTTGCTTTCGAGCCAATTTTACCCACGGTCAAAGTACGCTAGGGTCTGTAAGAAGAACATCCGCCGGCAGCCGATTCAGAGACAAGGATGGAAAGAATCGAGAACGACGCCCGAACGCGCAGCGTGAAGGTCAGGTAAGTTCCCTCCTACTCTTTACGTGTCTTTTACTTTTATACGTTTTACATTGCATGTGTTATGTTAGCAAAAAAACGTTTTCAAAACACACACATCACTGTCAAAATAGAAAAGTAGGGGCAACTGTAGACACCGAGTCGGAGGACCAGTGATGAAAACCTGAAAACAAGACGGTTGAAACGATTGATTCCGGAAGTTTCAAAAAAAATAAAATAAATAAATAAGTTACAGTGGGTCGCTGTTGTTGATCGGATGGCTCGCGAATGCTTAGCGGCATAGTGCGAGGGCTTAGCAGCAGCCGGCACGCGTTCGACGACAGTCGGACACCCGCTCGACGACACAAAGCGCGCGCTCGACGCCCGTCAGACGCACGCATCCGACCACGAATTGCACGCTCTCGACGTCCGAGCAATGCACGAGCTTGGTAGCGCGAGGCGCGCGCTCGTTGGCCATGGGGCGTGTGCGCCCGGCAGCGCGGAACACACGTTCGGCGGTCACAACGCGTGGACGCCCGACGACGTGGAATGCGAGCTCGGCGGTCACGACGCGTGGACGCCCGACGGCGCGGAACGCGAGCTCGACGGCCGCGGGGCATGCACGCCCGATAGCGCGAGACGCGCCCCTGCGGCCGTTGGGCGAGCGCCCAACCGCGTCGGGCAGACGCCCAACGACAGTTGGGCGCGCACGCCCAACCTCGCGTTGGGCGGTAGCCCAACGCAAGGTTGGGTGGACGCCCAACCCCCTTAGGCGACGCCCGATTTTACTCGGGCGTCGCCCATTGGTCCGGGGACCCGTTTGCCTATAAAAGGCACGGATCCCCATGCATTAGGGGGAGGAATTTTTGGATCTTTCTCACTCTAAACATTTTTAGAGAGAGAAAGTCAATTTTTTGGAGAAAATATTTTTTTCCCAAAAAAATCCAAATTTTCCAAAGTAAAAATTTTTACTAAAAAAACACTAAAAAACCGAAAAATCACGACTCGCGGAATCAATCGGCTTCGACTGTCAGATACCGAATTTAAGGTATTATCCGAGGACTAGACTCTTTTATTTTATTTAATTTATTCCTTTCCTTTATTTATTTTTATGTTATAGTTTTTTATTTATTTAGTTATTCTTTTATTTTATCACGTTTTATTTAATTTGGCATATTTATTTAATTTTCGTCTCGTGTTGAATAAAATTCGGTTTTGCTTTAAAATAAAAAACCTCGTTTTGATATCCCAATACGAACCGTGATCCGATAAAAAGGTAGTTCGGGTGTTAAAAACGTTGTAATTATAAGTTTTAATTTAAAAGAATTTCCGAATAATGTTTTAAAATAAAAACGTCGTTTTAGGAACTTCCGTTATTGACTATGATCCATTTTTGGTAGTTCGGAAATCCGAAACGATTGAATTAGACTTAATTTAAAGCTTTTGAATAAATCTGGAAACAGTTGGAGTAGTTCTGTAATTTTCTGTTTCTGTCACTAATTGCTGTTTACCGACGGATTTTCCATCGGTAAATCTGCCAGAATGTAAAAAATGATGTTTTAGTCCATCTTTCTCAACTTTTAAGTTTTTGATTCTTGGTATACATATATATAGTTATGTAATATATATTTTTAAGCTATTTTTAAATACTTTGTACATATATTTACTTAATGTCTTCATATGTCTTTTCTTTCATCAATTTGGTTTTATAAACTATATTTTATATATTTTCTATTTAATTCATTTAAACCATATTGGGTACTATTTTAGAAGATTATTCATTTGGGCATTTTGGGTAATTAATCAAAAGGTGTTTTGAGGATGATTAGGAGTCATTTTGATATTAATGTATATTTGGGAGGGTTATTTCTTATATACTTATTATGATAGTTATTTTAGGGGGTATAATGTTTATTTTCAATTAATTTAACTTAATAAAATATATGCATATATATAGATTTTTCTCCTCATTTCATTTAAGCTAAATATTAATTTCTTATTTATAACTTATTTCCTTTTTTTGGCTTTTGATTAGAATGGCAAGTTATTATACTTATTAAATACTTTCATCACTATTTTCATTCATCAAAGTTCATTATTTTCTCTATATTGTTTTAATTACTTATTTTGTCACATATGTATATGTATATATATATCTTTCTCCTTTTCTCCTCAAAATTCTTATATGTATATATATATTATTTGGGGAAAAATGTTTTGATTGATTGAGTTTGAGATTCAATTTATTATTTATTGTAATTATGACAAGTGGAGAATCCATTAAGGAAAAGGGGAAAATAAATCACAAAAAGAGTTTTCAATTTAATTATTTAAGCTAATGAATTTTTAGAGGTTCCTAATGTAAATAAATAGAGTTTTCTTGACATTTCAAATCGTTTCTCAAAACAACACGTTTTAAAACCTTAGTCCGTTCCAACGACGGATTAAGCGAACCTTGTAATTAAAATCGTTTTTTATTACAAATAATAGAGTTTTGAATCGTTTTCTTAAATGATTTGTACAAAATAAATTGACTTGTATGCTTAACCACGTTTTCTTATTAAAGGTTTTTACCTTAACGTTTTCAAACACTTGAGTCGTTCCAACGGCGATTCAGGCGGACTTCATCAAACGGGGTTTTGAAACGTACCTAAATCGTTCCAACGGCGATTAAGGTACGAACCATGTAAATAAACTCGTTTTGGGGAAATGAGTTAGTATAGAATTAACACGCAACACGACATGTAAATCCCGTAGTAAATAAACCACTTTTTTCTTCCTCCCCTCTCTTTGTATGTATATCAAATTGATGTAAATGGGTGATTCTTTACTAAAGTGGCTTTTCAATAATATATGCTCAAAACGGTTTCCAAAAAGAGAAAAAAAAGGTTTCAAATGAATTTTAAACTTAAAGAAGTATACGATTAGTCCGTTATCGCCTAACATGCTGAGTAGGAGGCCGTTGGTTCATAACCGGGCGATGTCGCGGTGCCTAGTAGCCTTTCTCTGGAATGGAGCTAGCCTTCTCGGCTCGTACCTAAGTTTCCCGAACCCACACCGGTCTCCCGCAAGGGATCAGTGTTCATTTTCCCATTCGTGGGTGGCGACTCTTCCATATCTCTGAGCTCCGGTCCTGCCGAGCAGCTTGATTCCACGATTGGTTGCTTTCGGCGCCAATCACCGCTTACGTCGCCATGAGGTGTCCACCCCCCGGTCCGCCCGGGAGATTAGGCCGCGGCACCTCGTCTAACAACAGGGGTTGACCAAAGGTAAACAAGAAGTTGAAATTACCTTCGCTGACCAATCTACTCCTGCAGAAATTATAGAAACACCTGTTCCAAATGACTCATCATTGCCCAAAGAAATAAGAATTCCAAGAGGACATTCAGAAAAATCCATTCTTGATGCTGCTGAAAACAAGGTAATGACAAGAGATCAGCTTAGGAAGTATCTAAGCAATGTGGCTTTTGTATCAGTACATGAACCAAAGAACTTTGCTGATGCTGAGCACGATGAATATTGGATCAATGCTATGCAAGAAGAGCTCGACCAATTCACAAGAAATGAGGTATGGGATTTAGTACCTAAGCCTAGAAATCAAAAGTCCATAGGAACTAAGTGGGTCTTTAGAAACAAACTAGATGAGCATGGAAATGTAGTTAGAAACAAGGCTCGACTTGTAGCTCAAGGCTATAGTCAGCAAGAGGGTATTGACTACGGTGAAACTTTTGCACCAGTTGCCAGGCTAGAAGCTATACGTATATTATGTGCCTATGCCAGTTTTATGAACTTTAAATTATATCAAATGGATGTTAAAATTGCATTTCTTAATGGCTTTATAAACGAAGAGGTATATGTTAACCAACCTCCTAGGTTTGAAGATCCAAAATTTCCAAACCACGTTTATAAACTCAAGAAGGCCCTGTATGGCCTGAAGCAAGCTCCAAGAGCTTGGTATGAGAGGTTGACCAACTTCCTACTGACCAGGAACTATGTCAGAGGAAAAGCTGACACAACCCTGTTCATTAAGAAAAAGGGTAAACATACCCTACTTGCACAAATCTATGTAGATGATATAATATTTGGTGCTACTGATGAATCTTTGTGTAAAGAATTTAGCAAACAGATGCAAACTGAGTTCGAGATGTCCATGATGGGTGAACTCAACTTCTTCCTTGGACTTCAAATTAAGCAAGGTAAGAATGGGATCTTCATAAGTCAGTCCAAGTACACCAAAGAGATGTTAAAGAAGTTCGATATGGAAGATTGCAAACCCATATCAACCCCTATGGGTACTGATACTGTCCTATGCAAAGATGAGAAAAGTAAGTCAATAGATAGTAACCTTTATCGAGGTATGATAGGCTCCTTACTTTATCTCACGGCTAGTAGACCTGATATACAGTACTCAGTATGTTATTGTGCAAGATATCAAGCTGACCCCAGGGAATCTCACTTAATTGCTGTAAAAAGAAGTTTTGGATATTTGCAGAGCTCAGTTGATGCAGGTTTATGGTATCCAACCTCAAATGACTTCACACTCATTGGATATACTGATGCTGACTATGGACGAGATAAGCTAGAACGTAAAAGTACTTCAGGAGGATGTCACTTCCTTGGAAGCTGTCTAGTATCTTGGTTCAGCAAGAAGCAATCATTAGTTGCCTTGTCTATAACTGAAGCTGAGTACGTAGCTGCTGGAAGCTGTGTTGCCCAAGTTCTATGGATTAAGCAACAGCTTGAGGATTATGGAGTAAAAACAGAAACAATAGAGATCAAATGTGACAACAAGAGTGCCATTGATCTATCCAAGAATCCAATCCAACACAGCAGGATGAAGCATGTCAGCATAAGGTATCACTTCATCAGAGATCACGTACTAAAGGGAGAGATCAAGCTGACCTATGTACCAATAGATGAACAGCTTGCAGATATCTTCACCAAGCCCTTGGCTCGTGAACAATTCAACATACTAAGGGAAGCTATCGGTATGTCTAATCCTCTTCAATAACTCTATGTGTAAAATTGAATGTTGAGTGATTACCATGCTGAGTGAACTCCACATTAGTAACCACTACATGCTGAGCTTAAAATGTAGAAAATCACCCTATGCTGAGTAGATGTACATGCTGAGTGATTATCTTATGCTATGTTACTAAGAGTTAACACATTCATCTACGTAGAACTAGGTACTCAGTATCACAAACGCTTCGCATTCTAGCAAAACTGAGTTAAAAGGCCACTTGCACCATCAAACGCTAACACGTGTAATAAATAGCACCTAGGATAACGTAAACAATAATGGCAAAACCCATGCGCCGAACGTGTCATAAGTGACAGAATCTCTGTCGATTGAATATCCCAAGGAAAAACGGCTAGTCCAATAAATAGGATCGATTTAAATCTCTATAAATGGTGGAAGATTTCCCACTTAATCATCCTTACGCTTAAATCCTTTGGCATTCCAAATCTTTCTCTCTCTCTGAATTTCAAAATCCCTCGAAAAATTCTGAGAAAAAAAAAATGTCGAACCCTCTGAATGTCTCCGGTGGTGATTCCGGCAAACATCACACCGATGAAAATCCGAAATCTCCTCAGCCTAACCAAACTCCGAACAAAAACCCTCAAGTTGACCCAGCAAGCTCGTCAAAGAAGCCCAAGAAAAGGACTATGGTCAAGGTTCACAAGAAAGTCAATAATCTGGAAGTTCCGAAATGTAAATGGTTCTCTCCCAGCTTCATCACCGCTGAAAAACCCTTCTGTGAGTGGATTGAGAAGAATGAATGGGTAGGACTCTTCTCTCTCCCTGGGAAAACCTATCCTAGGTTAGTTAGGGAATTTTATTCCAATCTTCATGTTGACGAAGAAGATGTTGACTACTTGGAAACTTCCGTCAAGGGCCACAAAATTACAATCACCCCATCTTACCTAGCAACCTTACTCAACCTGCCAGAAGAAGGGAAAGAGTTTAGGACAACCAAAGAAACGCTTGACCATGTCAAAAGATTTTGCAAACCAGAGAATCACAAAGGAGAGATACCCAGCACCTGTATGGGGCAAAATCAGAAGATGGCTCATTACATATTGACCAACTTCATCTTCCCAAAACTCAACTCAGTATCGTTGGCCTCCAACTTCGAGTAGTGCTTCATATGGCACATGCTGACCTACAACCCACTCAATATGCCGGTGTTTCTAGTCGGTGCATTTCAACGAGGAGGTAAGAAACTCAGACTGGGCTCCCTAATCACTAAAATCCTCGAAGATCAGAAAATAAAAGCAATCAATGAAACTCAGAGTTTGGGAAATGAAATTACAGCGGCTCTGCTGTTTGGGTTAAGATTCAACCAGCCTTTGAAGGGGACTGAAGATGTTGAGGAAGATGAAGAAGAAAATGATGCTGAACAGGAAGTAGAACCAAAGAAAGGAAAGAAAGTTGTTGCAGAGTCTGCTGCGCCAGCAAAGACAAAGAAGAAGAGAAAAGCACTTGAAACGTGCTCAAAGGATATTGATGTTGTCCCAAGGAAGGTACGAGCTGTATCTCAGGGGAAGAAAGTTGATACTGACCAAACACCTAGGTCAGTAAAGAAACGAAAAGGGCAAGTTGAGCCCGAAGAGGAGAGTGAAGAAACTCCAGAACAACCTCTGCAGAAGAAAAGAAGAAGCTCTGCATTGAAAATTGTTGAAGCTGACCCCCTCGACTGGGTTGTCCCTCCAAAGTCACACTTCGTCAAAAGTCTCGGGATTGATCTTGAGGAAACCCCTATTGAGCAAGAAAAGGAAGAACAGATAAATGATGACGCTCAGCCTGATATTGAGGAAGAAGAGCATGCTGAGCAAACACAGACTGAGGATAATGCTGAGTAAGAGGAGAATCCAAATATGGCACTTCAAACAGTGGATGTTGAGCTCACCGAACATGACATTGTAGAAGATGAGATCAATGCTGAGCTCAGAGACAACTCCTCTTCTAACTCAAGTGAGGACATTCAAGCTGACTCTCCACCCCCTCACGCTAAGACATTCAAAAGACTAAAGAAGAAAGCCTACAAAGCACCTTTTATTGATCTGTTAGGTGATTCTCCACTTCGGGACCCAATTTCTGATCTGTCTGACATCTAGTTCAGATACTTTTCCAACAATACTGAGTCTCCCCCTAAGGAATCTGCGGAAAATCAAGCCTCTGTTACTCGTATTGAGGAACAAGCTAAGACTCTGGAAAATCCAAATTCTGCCGAGCAAGAGCTCGAAATACAAGATGCTCAAGATGGGGAGCAAACTATGGAACAACTTGCTCAACTTCCACATCATATTGAGCAAGTGAACATCTCTGTAAGTCCTTCACCACAAACTCAGAATACACAAGATGTTGAGCACTCAGCTCCTCGTACTGAGCTACCACAAGGCCCAACCATTGACCAACCAAACCAATCTGATAAGCAGCCCACTCCACCACCATCAAGTTCAACTTTAATTCCTACTTCTGAGTCAAATCCTGCTGGCACATTGGCCTATCTGAGTGCTACTGAGTCTGGGCGCAGAATCATTGCCTCTACTCAGTCTCTTCTTCAGGATTTGAATCCTATTCATACAGATGCTGCTGGGTCTGCCAATCTTGAGTCCTCCCAAATTTCATCCATCACTCCACTTCTGAACGAAATTCGGAGCCTTAAAGATCTCATCAGTGTTATAACCACGGTCCAGACACAACAACCCAAGCAAGACCAAATTGCCAAGATAACTGAACTATTGCTCATGATGGTCAACCACATGAATGCAATTGAAGGCAAAGTCCAGAGTCTCTCTGACGTAAATCTGGGGTATGCTACTTCTACTGAGCTCAAAGACTACTTTGCTAAGCTGACCACGGACCTGGTCAACATTAGATCTACGGGTCATCCTCAGTATGCCACTTTTGCTGAGTTGAACCAACACTTCTCAAAGTTGACCTCTGATCTGAACTGCACACGTGAATTGATTTCCTCCATTTCTCAGTGTACTATTGATCAACTGAGTGAAGTTGTGCGTCTAGTCAATGTCAATAAGGAAAAGATGGATGTTGACCCCGTCAATACTGATGCACTTCTGAGCTTTTCGCAAGCCATACATGATTAACGAAAATTCTATGACTCAGCTGTACTCAAAATGTACCACCAATCCTATGCCCAGCTCACTGAGTCCATCTCCTGGATCAGCAAATCTCATGAGTTTCTCATCAGCATACTGAGTAGCTCCCTATGATATCCTAGACCCATTCAAGATAATGGTGTTCCCGTTATAGATGGCCTAAGAGAGAGTACAAAGAGGTTGAAGCGTTATTCCAACGCCTTGTCTGCTGCTGCTAGGAATGATACTTTCATTCCTCCCCACCCGATGATGGCAAAACGGGGGAGAACAGACAAGATGGAACTCAGCACGCAGGTGGTGCATTAGGTAGCAAAGACAAAGGAAAAGACAAGTGTCAAGCTGGGGAGCAAGCTCAAGCCACCTCAAAGAAGAAAAAGTAGCTTAGTCATGCTTCAGGACTTAGCATGTGCTTTGTGATTGATATTTTTTTGTGTGTGCTTGATATTTTGTATGCTTAATGGGTTAAGCTATGTTAAGAACTATTCTATCTGAATTATCTAAATACCATGCCTAATGTTATGTGCTAAAATCTGATCAATCAAAATTGAACAAACAAGTAAAAGTAAAACATACTCAGTATACGCTAGACACTAAAACAATCTGTGCATCAAACTGAGTATTTAACCATTTCTGAAAACTGACCTAGACTCATCTAAATTAGATCTTGGAAGGTCTAGAATTGAACTAAGTCAGTGTAAGCAATGTCTTAAGTTTATGCGATTAAATCTTGGAAGGTTTAGAATTAAGTTAGGACAATAGATGCAACCCTTACGGGGGAGCAATTTCAGAAATATGAAAATTAAATCAATCATGGGGAATTTCAAAACTGAGTTCCATAATTATGTATTTTGCCAACATCAAAATGGGGGAGTTTGTTGAAACACCTTTCCATAAGATTTTGATTTGACAAAATCATCCATGATTAAGAGACAATTAAATTTAAGTTCTTTGATTTTAATTGTACTAATCTGTTTGTTCAATGTTGAGTATAAACTTAAATACAAAAAGAAATAAAGAATAAGACAGGACGAAGGCAGCATGAGATCAAAGAACAAGCTGAGTAGAATCAAACTCCGTATCAAAGAATAGAAGTCTGAAGTTTAACGAAGTTAAAATGGAATAGAACTCAGCATGGAGGTTGACAATAAACGAAGACAATGAATAACAAAGTAGAAGCTGAGTAATCTTCAAGACATCATGAGAGATCCGTTCACTAGAAGACAAGTCTTGCAAACCTTCTGCACCAATAATTGAATCCTCGGAATTACGCAAAAGACACATTCCGAGATACATGGGTCAACAGATTATTGCTAAAGGACAACTGCCACAAAAAGACAACGTCTGCAGGAAGAAGACAAGTCTGACGTCTGAAGAAATCAGAGGATACGATTGGCCTGCAAAACCTGAAGCTGACCAGAGGCTGTCTCCTAAAAGAGCCGTTTTGGACTTAACGGCTAAATCATTTCAAATGATCCTCCTCCAGGTCTTCATCTATATAAAGACAATCAAACTCCTTGGATCATTGCTGAAGTACAAAAAGAAAAATACAAGAGAGAAAAATACAAGTTCAAAAGCACTCAAAAACAAGAAAGAGATCTTACACCCATTTTCTATTCCTGTGTAAATGCTAGATTGATTGTTTGTAATCATCTAAAATGTTCTTCATTTGAAAAAGAACAGCTTGTATCAATCGTGATATTAAGAGTGTTGTGCTGAGTGTTTGGTTGTAAACATTCAATGGTAGAGAAATCTAAGTACTAGGTTGTGGTGTTTAGTAGGAGTTGAGTAGAAGAATAGAGGACGGTACTCTTGCATATTCAACTGCCTTGTAAAAGGTTTGTGCTCTACCTTTAAAGAGCTCAGTATTGGATTCTAAAAGCCCGGAGGACTTTGGGGACTGGACGTAGGCGGAGAGGCCGAACCAGGATAAGTCGTACTGAGTAATTTCTAACTCTCTTAATATATATATATATATATATGTGTGTGCATGTGTTGTCTGTTGAATTTACTCAGCATATAAATCATTTAAGCTGATACTGAGTAAATAAGAGTGCTGAGTTGGAAGCTGATCACAGAAAGTGTCAATTCCCAACTCACAAGTAAAACAACCTTATTCAACATCTGACCAAAGCTGTCTTACATTAAGATCAGTCGTGCTGACCAAAAGCTGAGTTAACAAACTCATCAAAATTATTAAGTCAGTATAATTAAATTAGCGAAAAAGTTACATTAGTTCCTAACCCCCCTCGGAACTAATCACACGGGACAAACACTTATTGCCCCTGAACATCGATGGATCGAGAAATAAGGTTGGGCCCAAGTGCACAATTCTCTACCTTTATGGAACATGGACGGACGAATCCTCCACACACACGCAGCGTAGATGTGATGGTCAGCCACACTGGATTCGCCTCCATCCCTATACGACGTCGATTATTCAGGAATTCACAAAGAGAAGTCCCAAGGGAAAATTGGCAGTTTGACCCAATCACATGGCTAAGGTTCTCCAATAATAGAGAACGTCCAAGCTCTTATACAGTGTCCCAATCTCAACCTCTGTATGGCGGAAATCAAGATCCAGAGCCCATTTCACCACCACGATTTAAAATCGAGTACATGGAAGATGAGATTGAAATGAGAGTACAAGCAGCTATGGGTAGGCGCGAGAATAATGCTGATAGATATGCCAATCATGTCAATAAAGATTCACCGTTCACAGCACGAATCATGAGATTCGAATGAGATCAAAGGTTCAAAGCCCCATCTCTACCCGAATACAGAGGGGAAGACATTTGAGGCATATGGCAGACAGTACAAGGAGCCGATGGACATTTATGGTGCCAATGAAGGAATTATTTGTTGAATATTCTCCACCACTCTCAAGAATCCAGCGTTTGATTGGTTTCAATCCCTCGCCACGTGGTCAATTGATAGCTGGGAACAGTTAAGCCAGGAATTTTGCACGAAATTTGCAAGAAGTATTCCTTCTGTTGTAGCTTGTCGAAGATTGTATGATATCGTACAAAAAGAAAGGGAGCCCTTGAGGGACTATATTGAGAAATTCATCAAATTGTGTACATAAATCATGAGGGTTGACCTCAACATGGCTATAGAAGTAGTGATAAAAAAACACACAATGGGAGAGGTTACGGGAGAAGCTGGTAACACGTCGACTAAGAAGCCTTGTGGTGCTAATTAAAAGATGGGTTAAAAAATTGGTGATGTACCAGATTGACTAGGCTTGACCAATCATTTTTACTTGTTGTACACTTTAATGGGAGGTCATCATGAGGTTGTGGATTTGTGTGTGAAAAAATGAAGGTTGTACACCAAAGTGTGAAACAAGATAAAAGTTGTACGTCACGTATGTAATTTACTTAGATAATTGGCTCACAACAAGCTTTGTATTGCTTAGGAGGATGACCCGTCTAGCTTGATGACATCATGTATCTTGATTCCTTGGAGGAGAGCCTTGTATTCATCCACGTTGTTGGAAGAAGGGAAAAAGGGTGGCCGCATAATGCATGTATACGTTATTTATTCCATTGATGAAGACATTGATACCTGCCTCATCCTTATTGGAGCTCCCATCGATTAAAATTTCCCAAATGGCTGAAGCATGCACATTCTTGAGCTTGCTATCTAGAATCTATATTAGGAAATCTATTAGAGATTGGGCTTTGAGCGCTTTCCTTGGCTTGAACCGAATGTAAAATTCTGTCAATCCTAAAGGGGTGTTTGTTTTACCTCTTTAGGGCTATTATTTGTTATTTTGCTTTAAACGGCTAATAAAACAGTGTTTGGTAGAAAACTAAAACAAGTAGCTGGTAGCTGATTAGGAAGCAAATAATTGTTGTTTCAATCAGCTCCATTTGGGTGCCTTTCAATAAGAAAAGCTTCCATTTCTTTTTTCTTTCAAAAATATAGTTCATGTTAATTGTAAATACTTCATACCACCTACTTGTTTCATCTATTTCTACAGGTGTTGATCTTGGGAGGCAAGTTGCAGTAGATACTGAAAATTACAAGGACCTTAGTTACTGAAAATTACTTATATGTGATCTTTTTAAGGCGTGACTATTTTCATGCTTTCAGATCCATTATATTATAAAACTAACTTTTGTTGTTACAAACAACTTCTGCTACTCGTAAGATGGTGCTAAAAAGCATTGGTTATAAATCAGTACCAGTGGATGGCATATTCTTTGATTATCAGAAAGGTGCTCTTCATTCCACACAACTTTCCTACTATATCCTCCACATCTTTATTAATATGCCATGTGCACAATAAATGATGACTATAGGAAATACCTCACGAACCGACCGCATCAGTCCTAAATCACGGTCTGTAGCAATGGCTGTCGGATGCACATCAGGTTGGAGCAAAAGCTTCAATTTTTGTAACACCTACATATAACTACCCTTAGTTTCATCCTTTATGATTGCATAGGCGATCAAGAAGTTTTTGTTTGAAGGCGTCATTCCAATGATTTCAAAGAATGGCATCTTATACTTGTTTGTTTTATATGTTGAATCCATACCAACAAACAAGTAATAAGATCAGAACAGTGTGATCGATGTTGGATGTGCCATAAAAAAGTGAGTCACAACATTGCTGCCCGGCACCGCTTGCGTCCAATGTATGTACTCCTTATCTATAGCAAGCCGATAAAACTGACCGATTACATCCCGACCCTCAAAGCTCTCAGTCCTGATTTTCTCCCTATAATTATAGATATGTCTTTGTGTCGGGCAATCCTCCGGATGTTTTTCTTTGATTGCAGCAAAAATAGCACAAGGCTTAGCTTGAGCTGAACTCAATTCACGAACAAGTTTTTTGGAAGTCGGGCTTAGTCCGCTCATCTGTCTGTAGCCCTGACGATATACAGCTAACTGATGACAGTGCTGTCCTTTATCTCCAGGAATCCCATTCACCACCCAACCGCCCAATTCAGCGATTTCCATAACCTTTATCTGGAATTTGCAACCACAGTACTTTGTTTTTGTATTCTTCTGTAGTATAACATCCATATCCATATCCTTTTTCCTTTTATAATTCTTAACACCACGAGCACATTTAACTAATATCCACTTTGACTTGCGCCCCGTCTTGTGCGACGCTGTGGTTAACTCGAACCCGATCCCAATTGCCGTCTGTTTTGCCCAGTTAACAGCTTCATGATATGTTTGAAACGTTTGTTTGGGAAAAAATTGTGAACTGTAATCTATGCCGTTTCCGTCAAATTCTTCCCACAAAACCTCCTGTAAATGATAAATAACGAACATTACATTCCAAAACGTGACATTTCTACAGCGTTTCGGTGTCTAAACCCGAAAAACAGCCACAAATATGTTCGGGCGTGTGAGCATCACGCCTCACCATGTGGTGGGGCGTATGAGTATCACGCCCCACCGCATGGTGGGGCGTGTGAGCATCACGCCTCACCACATGGTCGGGCGTGATACTCATACGCCCCACCACATGGTGAGGCGTGATGCTCACACGTCCGAGTGCCGAACCAGATTTTTTTTAATTCAAATTACAGAAATGAAATGAAGTTCAATCGGAAAAATACCTCGGCTTCAGACACAGCATCACTCCCGTCTCCTCCCGGTGATAACGGATTGCCTTCCATCAAACGTGTTGTCTTTGATTCGGATGAAAATGTATTTGGGAGACTTTGAGAGAGTTTGGGAGGGATTGGAATTTTCAGTTTTTGGTTAAAGGGCGGTTACGTCTTTTTTCGGGGCTGGAAGTGTGAAATTGGGACTAGGTATAGTAATCCACTTTTAGAATTATATTTATAATTAATTTACTTATTTATTTAAATTATGTTCATATTAGTAATTTCATATACTAATAACAACAATTAATTGTAATTTTATTAATAATACTAATAAGTAAACAGTAAACAACAAACAAATAACAGTAATAATAAATAATAACAACAAACAGTAAATATCAAAAGTTAAACTAAATGGATTGATCTTTTTAAAATTCCAGGATTTGAGTGAGAGTTTTCGTAGGGATTTATATGCGAACTATAATTATAATTATGTTTTATTTATTTTATTTTTATTTTTAACATAAGGAAATCAGTTATGCTTACATCTTTATCACCATTTCCGCAAATTTTATATCATACATTAACTTTAGGGTAAAGTTTAAATAAAACCCATATAGTTTCACTAATTTTCAGATAAAGGACTGTGGTTTACTTTTTGTCAAAACGAGGGTTGAGGTTTTTAACTTTAACAAAATAAGGACTTTTTCGATTGATACTATTAAAATCACCTTTGACGACTTCAAAAATGACATATTTTAGAACTACTAATATTTTAAGCAACTTTAATTCTTCAACTTTTTTTATTTTGAGATTGTTTAGATGATGTTTGGTAAAGAGAGAGAAAGCTAATGTTTAGAGAGAGAAAGTTCCAAAAAAAGGATTTTTGAAAATCGAAAATGCAGTTCCATAGAAAATATGACATTGAACAACTTTAATTCTTGAAAATTTTCATTTTCAGATCGTTAAAGATGGTTTTAATAGCATTAATCCAAGTTTGAAACCTCAATCCTTGTTTTGACAAAAAGTAAACCACAGTCCTTTATCTGAAAATTAGTGAAACTACAGGGGTTTTATTTGAACTTTACCCTTAACTTTAATATAAATACTGTTCCCCTACGGACAAAAAGAAGAAGCCTAATCACATGGTGAAAGTAGGTATATAAGTTTTTCTAAATAATTAATTTGGATATAAATAAATAAACAACCTTTTAAAAAAGCACATTTATCATGGACATATTTTAAAAGTAAAAAAAATATGTCATGGTTACAAAAATAATTTTAAAAGGTTGTTTATTTATTTATAATAACAGTCATTATAATGTGAACAAAACACTCAGAATCACCATTTCAGTTAATTGGTAAGTAGAAGTGGCTTCTAAAGGCTAATAGGATGAAAATTAAATAGTTAACTTCGTGGCTCATCCCGAGGGTTTTGGAGGCCCACAACTTAGTAGTAAATAAGAGCTAATAAATAAATCTAACAAATAATAAATAAGTATAAGTAAAAAAAAAAAAGTTAATTATATAAATAAAAAAATATTTAAAAATGATATATTTTTATTACAAGAAGATCTATTAAGAGTATCAAATTTCATATAAAAAATATTTTATTTCAGTTTAAATACTCAAGTATGATTATTTCTAGATGCAGAATCACTAATGTATGCATCAATATGCGCTAATATATGTATTTTAATACATCAAATGACTAATTAGGTGCTTGGTTAGGAAAATACATTTTACCTATGAAAAGTAGTTTTTTTCAAAAGGAGGAATCCCTACTTTTTGGAAAAAGACGTTTTCCGGACAACAAACATAAAAAAAAAACCATACACCATTCAAGCTTTCTTATGATATTTCATGATCTCAAATAGTTTTCCATAATTTTAACTTTGAAAAAATTGGTTTAGATACATTGGTCATTGACATAGTTATAAAGATTTGAAAAACAATTGAAATATTTAGATAACAATATACTGATTTGACAAACTCAAGAATTTTAAATGCTGACATCAACACGTAAAGTCATTTTTGAAAAAATATCATTTCCATTAACATGGAAACATTATTATAAGGAAATGTAATCATAAAATTGTGTATTGTGATTGTTTAGCTTTAAAAGATTATGTATTTTTTTTTTATAAAATGTTATTTTTACGCGCTTTTTTCTTTGTACTCTATATGTATGCTGCAATTTGTTATTAGATTTAAAATTATTTTTGTAACCATGACATATTTTAAAATTTAAATTTTATATTGGTTTTTAAAAGAACGTTACTTTTGAGCTATTCTCTCCCATGAACCTTCATGGACCTTGAACAGGCGCTACGCCTGTCAAGACAGCGTGGTTAATTGACAATATTGTTTCATCGTAATTTTATTATACCCCTCTCTCTCTCTTTTATTTTTGTCTTAAAGTTATAACTATTTTGTTATAGTTAAAATTAGAAAAAATTTATACTTAATTATTAATATATATATAACCTCAATTTTAAAAAATTAAGAAAAATCTATATAAATTTATATACCAAGCCGACATATCGAGTTGGTTATAATCAAATTAGAAATGACTCAAGTTTACAAGCTATATATATAAAGAATATTATCAATAATAATAATAATAATGAATCCAATATTTACATTTACACGTCAAATGAAACTCTAAGCAAAGGAAATGTTCAAATTGAAATCCCAATCCTTGCCATGTTTTACTATATATTTTTCCTTAACAATAAAGTTAAAAATAAGTAGCCTACATTTTCAGCTGTAACATATACTATATATATAAATCAATATATTTATGAACATGTTCTGTGACATAAATGTGTATAATACAAGTTATCACAGAAATTAATTCTAACTTTTTTTTTTTTAATTAAACCTAGTTGGCTCAAATTAATTAATCAAGTTGGATCCTTAAATTCCGGTGTTACCTAAGACAATATTATAAAGTTAGAGACCCAATAATATATTATCCCTTCCCTTGTCCCTACCCAATCTGTTAAACTCTAATTTAATTTTATGATGCAAACAAACTCTAATTATTAATTAAGTATTTGTTTGTTTCCATTTCTCGAAAATGGTTTTGCTTTTTAAATCTAAACACGATATAAAAGTGTTTGGTTAAAATTTGAAACAACTGCTTTTAATATAAAAATCAACTAATATATGCAGTAAAACCTCTATAAATGCATATCCTTGGGACCGGAAAAAATATTCATTAAGCGAGATTATTTATTTATCGATAAACATTAATTAGATATGTAATTATTTTGCTTTTTTTGGAAGAGCTACTTTATTAATTGGTTTAGATTTAAAATCACCGTTATTAACATATTTACATGTTAGTTAAAATAGTATTTTTTTTAATTTTATATTTATTTATCATATTAAATTTATTAATTTAATATAATAATATTAAATAAATGTTATTATTGTCAAAAAAATAAGTATTATTATATTTTTATGAATATAGTTAACATTATATTGTGTTATAAGATTAAATATGAATAAAAATATAATTTTCACATGATTTTTTAATATCAGTTGAATCTTAGTTGGATTCCGGTTAAACCACAAATCCTTAACTCTTTATCTTTTTCAGTTCTTTAACTTATCCGGTTTTAATAAACATGTTCGGAATTTATTTTCTATTTAAAATTAGAAAAACAAAAAATAATTCACAAAAATCAAAATAATTCGACACTAAATTACCAAATTAAGCTGATTTTGACACTATAAAGGATTTTATCCGATGTATTAGTATAAATTAATATTAATATATATATTGAAATGGAGACTTTATTGCCTTTACCTCGAATGATGAACAAGGTTCAGAAAAAGCCCAATTAAACAAAGACTTGCACGAAAACAGACGGTGGCCACGTGTCCGTTCAATGCCAGAGAATAATTGAGAGTTCTGTAGCAATTCCTCACGTCATCTAACACGTGTCGTTTTTGAAGTGGTTTGTCGTATTATACTTCATTCTCTCTGGCTTTGTTTGGATTAGATTGGGTGGACCTCCCTCTTCCTCTCTTTTTTGTTTTTATTTTCTAATGGGACCCGCACATCACACTCCGACGCGCACCATGAGCCGACGGATCCGGCCGCCGCAGCTGGTGGTCGATCATTTAATTTGGCTTTACACCTACGCATTTTAACTCCCCCCAATCATTAGCGAATATTACAGCTTTCAATGCCTTCTTTACTACACCAACCAACTCCGTTCGGCTCAACTTTCGGCTTAACCCTATAATTTCAAGGCTTTATGTTTTATTTTTGTTTTTTTTTTAAGTTTTCTTTATTAATGTCTATTTATATATTAAATAAACAGTTGATTATATTCTATAATGATCAAACATAAACAAATATATTATTGTTTGAACAATAGTTTTATTATCATAACACTACGAATATATTGATCTATCATTAATAATTACGAGAACATATTGACCGTTTATTTAATATAGATGGGTGATAAATGAGGTGGAGGTGATTTGAAAAATATAAGGTTATATTTAATTGTTTTTTTTTAATATATAGACATATGATAACACGAACAAATACAAGAATATATAAATTAACCTCTTTTTTAGAACATTTTTATAGTTCACGTACTTTACTCTTAATTGATTCACTTCTCAACCTTGAATCCTCAATCAAGCAAAAGATACTCTTTCATATATAACATCTAGATTTGAAATTTATATTTTTATTAATAGGTTTAAGTTTTCTCGTAGTAATACTGATAACATCTGCATATTATCCTTGGGGAAAAGGCGTAATAATAAAAGTAAGGAAGGAGTTTCCAATATTATGTCATGCCACATGGGATGAGATAGGATACGCTATCCAAGCGACATATGCTAGAAAGAGTTGAATGAGAAACCAAGAGGCATACATCTGTCATCTCATCTCCTTCAACATACATCCTTCATAGCATCCCTTGTGGGTAGTTTCAGAAGAAACCAAGGGACATTACTGTTAATATCATTAAAGATAGAAACATATGTACTTAAATAGCAATCAATAGTCATTAAGGCATTAATAATTCGACTGTTCGAATATGCCATCATCAATGCTCAAAGGCAGGGTTGTTCCTGACCTTTTGTAGGCCCGGGGTGAGGGAATAAATTTGTGCCCTTTCTAGGTATAATTTTAAAATGCGCTAAACAAAATCTATTTTGTTAAGAATACAATTTCAAAATATATTAAACAAAATCGAAATTGTTCTAAACACTAAATAACAGTCTTTATGTTGATATTCTTCATTTTCTAAGTCTTTTCCAACTTTGATCTCTAGAATCTTCGACTCCATGTGAAATTTATCCCTCTCTCTGTGCGTTCTTATCTGACCAGAAAAAGAAAAGGAGTTTACTTAGGGAAAAAGTATTTACTTAGGTAAAAGTATCCTCCAAGTCTTAGGATCATGTGAGAACTACCGTAAAAGTCAAAACCGAAATGAAGACCATTTTATTTTATGTTAACCTCCAACTACACCATTTGCTTAAGTCAACAAAGAACACTAAACACAAATTAAGCAAAAAAAAAACACCAAACATAAAAAAACCTAGGCACGTCCATATTACTGAGCACAAAAGCTTCTATCACTCTTATTCCTCACAATACAGAGATAATATGCACTACATAGTTATCACTCTTATCAGCACTAGTTTTAACTTAGGTAACATCAAGCACTAAAGAAGGTTAAATCTCCATGAGCATTGATATGAAATGCCAATAACTCAGATTTAAATTATACATAATTCGTAGTCAAGAATGATAGAATGTTCCCATAAAAGAAAGAGCATGTACAGAACACTAGAAAAATTATTTTATTCTGAGTGGCTGTCTTCAAGACTTCAAACACAACTCTAGAGAAACCATGTATCGAAATTATAATACTGCGTGCCTACAATACAAAACATCAATTCATTTTACCATGTTACATAAATTATATGAAGTAGCCTTACTTACTACAAACTAAATGCTTTTATAAGCCTTAATTTAATATAAAGTAATACCTTGTAAGATATTACTCAACACAAAAACTTCTAAAGAACATAAAAAAATATGAACATACTCATATTAAAGCAATTACCGTATGGCTCTGGAACCTCAAATCATTCTGCCATAAACCAACAAAAACATAGCAACATACTCATCACCAACAAGTTTCCCCCACTTTATTAGCTATTCATAACAAAAAAAAATTGATTATTGACCTTATAACCATGAGCAATTTCACGAACAAGCCGCTGGAATGGCAATTTGTGGATCAAAAGCTCAGTGCTCTGATAACATTGTGATATTATCCCAAGGATCAAAAGAGATATTCGCCTAAAAGTGCGACGTGTTGATCACCTGATACGGGAATACCGCGGCGTATTGTAACAAAGAGATCCGACGGGCGGATCACCAAGGACTCACCAAAAGAGATCCGCGGACGAACCTGTGAGGCGAATCTCCATAAGCGCTCAATCCGCCATTAGAACGGCAGGGCCGATCCGGCAATAAAGATCATTAATGAGCTATCAATTAGCTAACCGCCAACTTAAAGGTAACCAGTAACCGCCATTAATGGGACATTAATGGAGACTTTCTAGTTACTGAAAGTTACAACTTCATGACTATATATAGCCTATGTCTCAGGCTATCAAGGTACACATTCACTTACCCTTTGTCAATTCAGTTGGCTCTCTTGTTTTTCTTTACTGACTTTGGCATTGGAGCTTCCCCCCGTCGAACCCAACGACGCCCCCATAGAGACAGAAGTTCATTGGAAATTCTCCACGTGTCATCAATTGGTGCGGTGAGCGTGGAGCCCGTAATCAAATAAAGGATTTCCATTCACATTAGAAAAGATATGACAAATAGAGAACAGAACCCCTCCACAGGGGTTGAAACGCCCTTGGTAACACCCTCAAGCCAACCTGAATCAAGCGTTGGGCGTGTTGATAGGAGTACTCCAGCAACTCAGGACGGAAGGAGTCTGTCGCCAGATGCATTCGTTGAGACATGTGCGGGAGCCATAGGAAGAGCGTTTGGTCCTGATATGGAGAGACGCCTAAGGTCGTTCATGATAGTACCAGAGCTTCGGCGCACGAACCCTACGTCATCTCAATGGCAACAAGCCATTGTTGGATCTGGCGCCCATGATTCTT
The DNA here is from genome assembly GCF_963576675.1 of Euphorbia lathyris. NCBI lineage: Eukaryota > Viridiplantae > Streptophyta > Magnoliopsida > Malpighiales > Euphorbiaceae > Euphorbia > Euphorbia lathyris. Next base: position 57,260,717 of record NC_088915.1, read on the forward strand.
CGTTCTTCCAAGTACAACCCACGGATTCCATGGTGACTACTACCGTAGCTGGTATTAACCCGCCACTCAATCGGCAATTATTTTCTGATGAAGCAGGTGGAAGTCAAAGGATGAATCTGGGCAGATCAGTTAATCCAAGCCACCCACGGTCGAGTCTCCCTGAGGGCGGATCGGAAGGTCGAAGACACAAAAAGCGTCGAAAAGAGAAAAGTAGGCGGTCGAAATCACCTTCTCCCAGGAGACCAAAATCCACCCGTAGGGGTAGATCACCCCCATCTACTGGTCGTAGACAAAGTAAGAGGCCAGTAGAGACGCCACGTTCAGCTAGACCACCGCCACACCAAGGAGAGGATAGGCACCCTCCTTCAGGAGACCACGGAGGCAATAATGGCCAATGTGGTGGAGGCCAAGATGGTGGCGGACAAGGCGGAGGCGGACACGGTGGTGGAGGTGGACGTTCACCATCAGATCCGTCATCTGGTTCCAACTCTTCATCTTCTCCAAGTACATCTCCCCGTAGGAGACCTCCGAGTCGATCGCCACGACGAGGACGCCCCAGGGCGGGTCCAGAGAATTTTGATGATCGAGTTAGAGCTGCGGTGCTCCGCATTAATGAAGAGGATGCCCGGCATAATCCGTTCGCCAATCGTGATTCGCCTTTTACAGCGTGGATCAAAGCTGAGGAAACGGAGAGGCATTTTAAAATACCTAATATACCCCTTTACATAGGTGCGGACAACCCGGAGGCCCATGCAAGAAAGTACCGGATGTTGCTCAGCCTTAACCGTGCTAGTGAGGCTGTCTTATGCCGGATGTTTATTACCACCTTAGGAGGTCCCGCTTATGATTGGTTCCAATCTTTACCTCCAGGATCTATTGATAGCTGGGATCAATTGAGTCGGGAGTTTTGTGCGAAATTCGCCGGATGTATTCCTCCAGTGGTCAAATCACGAAAGCTTTTCGAATTGAAGCAGAAGGCGAACGAACCCCTTCGAGAGTATGTAGACAATTTCAACAAATTGTGCATACGAATTGTCGATGTAGATGTCTCCATGGCGATGGAAGCTCTAGCAAAAAACACCACATGTAAAAGCTTGCAAGAAGATTTAATTCGAAAAAAGCCCCGAGATATGGCAGAATTAATCGAAAGTTGCAAGGACTTTATGGAGGTAGACGACATTCGCCGAGAATCACTATCTCCGCCTAGAAAGGACAAAGGCGAATCTCGCCACCGAGATAAGGAAAAAGACAAGCACCAGGATTCCTCCTCCAGAAACCGGCGGAGGGGCTCTAAGAACAAATCGGCATTTGTCACGTCCTTCACACATCTTAATGCCTCTAAAAGCGAAGTGCTAATGTGGTTAGAGAACAGCCAGCACAAACAGAGCATTTCATACCCCGAACCAAAAGGGGGAGAGTACACTAACAGTGGGAAAAATCCCAAAAATTATTGCAAATATCGCAGGAAAAATGGCCATGACACAGACGCATGTTGGGAGTTAGCTAGAGAAATAGAACGTCTCATCGAGAAAGGCAAATTGGACCAGTTCGTCCAAAATGATGGCAAGAAGGGAGATGGTGATAGATCCAGAGATGATCCGAAGAAGAAAGGAAAAGGGACCATCAATGTCATAGCAGGCGGACCTGGGTACCAACCTGTACTGAAAAAGGCAAGAACCACTGCTCTTGACAAGGCATCACTTAATCGCCCTTTTGCATTTGTTGGCCCAGATATCTCTCCTTATACGGATGCCTTGGTCATTACTATGATGGTAGAAGGCTGGGAGATGAAAAGAGTGATGATCGATACCGGGAGTTCGTGCAATGTCATCACAAGGGGAGCATTTGCCAAGCTTATGGTCGACCCAATCCAAGTGGAAACCACCGTAGTGGACATCTTGGGAGTGACAGGACATACCATCCAAACAAAAGGCCAGGTAACACTAGATTGTGAGTTAACAGATGAAGATCAAGTCTGGAAAGGCGATTTGAAATTTTCTATCCTGGACGGCCAGTTAGCTTATAATATTATCCTTGGGCGACCCTTTATCTCCGAAGCAGCAACCCTTATCTCCATACGCCACTTAACTCTTTATATCCCCACGGCCAAGGGAGGTGTAATGATCAGAGGAAGCCAAAAGGTAGTTCAGGATACGTATTCGGCATCTTTAATGATCCGCCCTAGTCTAAAGACGAGGAGGAGGAAGAACTCGTCACAATGGCCTTGGGCGAAATAGAGATGTACCTCATGGCGGATGAAAAATAGGTACGAATGGCTAAAGGGCTCAAGGGAGAAATTAAAGAAGCAATCACCAAGGTTCTCCATGAGGCAGAAGACGTCTTTGCATGGAAAGATGAGATCCTCCCCGGGATTAGTCCAGATGTGATCACTCACAAACTCAACATCGACAAAGACGCGGTTCCGGTATTCCAAAAATGAAGAAACCATGGTCTTGAAAGGCAGAAGGTGATAGAAGAAGAAATCACCAAGCTCCAGCGGTATTCCAAATGTGGTTCTAGTCAAGAAAGCGGGTGGATCATACCGCATGTGTATTGACTTTACAGATCTCAACAAAGCTTGTCCCAAAGACAACTACCCTTTGCCGTGTATTGGCATCCTCGTAGATGGAACCGCAGGACACGCCATGTACTCTTTCACTGACGTAAAGTCAAGTTATCACCAAATCCCAATGGAGCCTTCAGATAGAATCAAAACTTCATTCGTGACTCACCAAGCCACTTATTGCTTCAAAGTCATGCCCTTTGGGCTTAAGAACGCAGGTGCAACCTATCAACAGATGATGAATAAAATATTCACGGAAAGCAAATGTGATAACTACTCTGTCTATGTAGATGATATGATCATCAAGAGTACCACTGTGGAAAAGCATGCAGATGATGTAAGGGAGGTACTGGGCGTACTCCGACGTCACAATATCAAACTGAACCCAGAAAAATGTACTTTTGGTGCAACGTATGGAAAGTTCTTAGGATTCATGATTAGCCATAAAGGAGTGAGCCCAAATTCTGACAAGTTCAAGGCCGTTCTGGAGATGCAAGCGCCACGAAATATCAGGGAAGTGCAACGTCTTAACGGACGGATCATAGCCTTGGGCAGGTTTATCTCATGTTCGGCCCGTAGATGTTAGCCCTTTTATGAGGTGATCAAGAAGCAAAAGGCGTTTGAATGGAACGAGGATTGCGAAAAAGCCTTCGAGGGAATCAAACGGTTTCTCACAGAACCGCCCTTGATGAGCCGACCCTTTAAAGGTGAGAATCTTTACATGTATGTCTCGGTTACAGATAAGGCTGTTTGCACGGTCATGATAAGGGAAGAGGATGGCCAGCAGTATCCAATCTATTATGTAAGTAAAGTATTAAAGGATACTGAAACCAGATATTCCAAGCTTGATAAAATGGCATTGGCCGTTGTCACCACAGCAATCCGCCTTAGGCCTTACTTCTAGGCTCATACTGTCATAGTTCGAACGAATATACCAATGAGGAAGGTATTGCAAAAGCCGGAAACTTCAGGGAGATTGATGGAGTGGGCAATCCGCCTTGGAGAATTTGATGTACGATACGAGAGAAGGCAGCCTTAAAGAGTCAAGTCTTGGCAGACTTTGTGAATGAATATTCACTGAAGAAGGGATGAATCTCCCTAAATCTCAAGTCGAGGAATGGACAATGTATACAGATGGAGCCTCCTCGGCAGAAGGAGCTGGTATAGGCATCGTAATCACAGGTCCCCAATATATAAAACTACGGTACGCAGCAAAATTAGATTTTATTACAACCAACAATGCAGCGGAGTACGAGGCCTTAATATTGGGACTGCGCCTGTTGAAAGAAATCACTCCCGAGCGGATCATGATCTATAGTGACTCCAAGTTGATGGTCAACCAAGTGATCAAAAATTACGAGGTAAAGGATGATGTTTTGGCCAAATACGTTGCTGAAGTTAAAAAATTGCTGGATCACCTTGAAGCCAAAGAAACTAAATGGGAATTGATCCATGTGCCCCGCGGATCAAACACTGAAGCGGATCATCTAGCTAAAATGGCTTCCAGTAAGGAGAACTGGGCGGATCCACAATGTCCATTCGAAGTTAAAGCAGCTCCTGCCTTCACCTCAGAGGAAGTATCCCTACTCACGACAATAGAAAGTGATTGGAGGTCGGCAATCCGCCAGTATCTGTTAGATGGAGCACTACCTAGGGACAAGGAGGAAGCTCGGCGGATAGTCAGGAAAGCGGCCTATTTCTCTATAATAAATGATTGCCTCTACAGAAAATCTTTTAGCCACCCTTGGTTAAAATGCATTTTGCCAGAAGAGGGACAATAGGTTCTCAAGGAGTTGCACGAAGGAGCATGTGGAGCCCATGAGGCATCCGCTTCCATCTTGAAGAAGTCTAGGTTAGCAGGATTTTATTGGCCCACAACGGAACTTGATGCACAGAAACTGGTGGAATCCTGCCATAGTTGTCAGATTCATGCAAATGAATCTCATACCGCCAAACATCTCTAGAAGCCCATCATCGAAGGTCGAACCTTTGCTGTCTGGGGAATTGACATTGTTGGACCATTTCCTCCTACTCATAGACAGAGGAAGTACGTGGTGGTGGCAGTAGACCATTTCACTAAATGGGTAGAGGCTGAAGCTGTCTCTTCCATCAATGCTGAACGAATGGTGGAGTTCGTCAAAGATAATATTGTGGGAAGATACGGAGTTCCACACACGATCATCACTGATAATGGAACGCAATTCAACTGTGGTGAGTTCAAAGCTTTCTGTGAAAAATTGGGCATTCTGAACAGACTCACCTCCGTATATTACCCACAATCCAACGGTATGACCGAAGTCACGAATCGGACAATCGTAAAGGGAATAAAGAAAAGACTGGGTGAGCATGATAAGAAATGGGTGGATCAGTTAACAAGCGTCTTATGGGCGTATCGTACTACTCCTCGAATGGCCACAGGCGAAACCCCATTCGTCCTCTCTCATGGCGTGGAAGCTGTAATCCCAGTCGAGATATTGGTTCCAAGTGACAGAGTTGCATTCTATTGCGAGGATGAAAACAGTTAGAGATTGAAAGAAAGTCTTGATCAAGTGGAGGATAGAAGAGACAAGGCATATGTACGTATGGCGGCTGATAGGGGTCAAAAACCCCTATCTTTGGGTACGGTTTTAGGACGGGTTTTAGCGTTATATTGTTAATAAGCGAGCAATTCTCGCATTTAAATGCTTTTGTGTGAGTTAGTTAGAAATTGGAAATGTTTTATTTACTTTTCGTTGTTTAGGCTCGTTTTATGATCAATTTAGGCAAATACGGCCAAAATGGCATGCATATTATAATTCCGTTATCTTTTGAAGCTAATTGATCCGTGAAAAGTTGCACCAAACGAAGCGTTTGCTCAAATAAGCGATTGGCGGGTCAATTTAGCCCTTGGACTAATGTTGTTTGGAGTTTATGTGCGTGTGCAGGTTAAAACATGATCAATTTCAGGCAAAAATCGTGTCTCGGGGACCCCCGGCAGTCGCTCGGCGAATTGAGCATTGGCGCGCAGCCCGGGCGCTGCTCGGCGAGCAGCCCAGGCACCGCCCAGGCACTTCCCAGGCACTGTGCCTGCTCGCCGAGCAGGCCACCAGAGGCCTGCTCGGCGAGCAGGCCGCCAGGCGCCTACTCGGCGAGCAGGGGGCTGCTCGTCGCGAGTAGCCCTGCTCGCCGAGCAGCTCGCCCTGCTCGACGAGCAGACCTGCGGGAATTGGTCAAAAAGACCAATTTCGCCCCCACGATGCCACGATGGACCCCACGACTTCCTACATCAATAAGGACACGAATTAGGTCAAGAAAAGGGCCCGAGCCGCGTCTATAAATAGAGTTTTTCCAATGTAAATTAGATATCTTTTTCCTTTGTAATTTTCTTAGCTTTTCACCTTGAGAAATCCTCTCCACCTCCTCCATATCCTTCAAACCTCCATTGAAGACACCTCCGAAGCTCCATTCACCGAGGATTGCTCAAGCTTCATCCTTAAATCCTAAAAAGACGCATGCATTGGTAGACAGGTTCCCTGAAAGGGATTTTTCTTCTTTTACATTCTGTCTAGCCTCTGATACATGCTATGAATTCTAGGTTTATTGTAACTTCGTGACAATGTTTCCATCTTTGATATATATTATAGTTCTTGTTTATTCAATTGTTTTGATGTTTTAATCTTTGTCTTATGCTTTGTCTGATTGGTTTAACTCATTCGATAATCCCAAAATTAGGTTGGCACATATTGCGAGCTGAATCTGACCTAGTCAGTGCCTATAGGATTGACGACCCTATAGAAGATTAAGCCCAAATTACTGAGCCTTAGAGCTAGTTTCGGCCTTACAAGGGAATCACGAACTAGGGACTTTAGGAGGATAGGTCGGGTTAATCGCCTTGGACACAAGTGACTTAGGTTTCAATTCAATTGTTTAAACATTCTATTTTCATTATCATCGTATCCCTTCATGTTCCTTCAGTTAATTGCATTGGTAAAAGATCACTTAGGAGTAGTTTAACTTAATTAGGGGTAGAGTAACTCAATTAGGCGTAGAATAACTTAGTTAGAATCGGATAACTTAGCTAGGAATAGCGTAATTCAACCTAGGAGTAGATTAATTTAAACAAACCAACTCAAAACCCCCTAAGCCTAGATAACATCCGAGATCGAGTAGCTCGATACTTGCAGAAATAAATCCTGTGGACGATAACCTGGACTTAAACCAGAAATTTATTACTTGATAACGACGGGGTACACTTATCCCTTAGTGAGTTCTCATCTAACCTTAGGTGAGGGCGCATCAGCGGCTTACAAGCAGCGGATCGCAGCTTATCATGACAAAAACGCCAAACTTGTAGACCTGAATGTGGGAGATCTCGTGCTCCGCAAAGCCGACAAAATCCAATCTAGAGAAGGGAAGGGCAAGCTAGGGCTCACCTGGACAGGTCCATATCGAATAGTGGACAAGATTGGGTTCGCCACATTTAAGATTCAAGACATGGAAGGAAATACATTGCCGCGCACTTAGAATCTCCAAAATCTCCGCAAATACTTCGCCAGAAAATAGAATGTAAACAAGGTCTTGAGTACTCTTTTTCCTTTAATAAGCTTTTTTCCCATGAGGTTTTTCTTATTAAAGGTTTTAATGAGGCTCACATATGAGACCCGCTTGCTGTAATAAAGCGTATCTTCTATCAATAAAAAGCAATTGTTCTATTGTCCATCTTCTTTTTCAGTATTTTCTTGCAGCAATATAAATATTCCAGTCTCAAAAAGAAGGGGGGCATCCAATGCTAAAAAGTACTGCTATCTCATAGCTACTTTTTCTCCTCAAAGATAGGAGAACAATCTCATGGGCGGATCCATCTTTAGATGATCACCATTCGAGATAGAGTTAAAACATTCATTGGACGCAAGGTCTTTACACTCTCTTGCACCCTTCCCAAAGAAGGGTTCACAAGTCCTAAAGGCGGATCGCTTCACCTCAAAAATAGGTAGCAAGTTGATCCCTAAAGGCAGCTTTACTTCCTCTAAAGGAATAAAACAGCTTCAAACCTTCACAAAGGTTCGCGCAATGGAGTATGGCTGGCCACCTACTCCAAAATAAATCCTAAAAGCTTATATATTTACTTACGCAAACGTAAAGGTAAAATAAATAACAACTGTTAGGATTAAACAATTGTACTTAAGTTTTACAAACAACAAGACTAAACATTGACAGGAGCATTCTCCTTAGCATTTTTCTCGCCTGAGGCACCTGCTTGAGAAGCTTCCTTCTCAACAGCTCCAGATACGCCCACCAAGGAGACTTCCTTTTCCACAGAAGGTGTTCCCTCAGGAAGAAGGGTGCCATCGGTTATCGGCTCCTCACCCGCCTTTGGAGGTACTTCCTCGAGGTCCACTAGCTTGACATTGGCAGAAGGCTTGCTTTCTTTGACGGGTCCCTTCATCCATTTCCGAACGTAGTCACGGAGGTGGTCCTTGATGTCCAGGATTTTGTTATATTTGAGAACATCATCTGGGTCCGGAACGGCGAACTGCGGATCTGTAAAATCGATCTCGGGATATGCCAGCTGGAAATACGCCATGATCAGCTCGCTATAATAGAAAGCTTGCTCCCCAGCCATGTACTCTGCATCTCCTAAAGCATCCTCATGCTCCTTAGCATCTGCTTCAATCTTCTCCTTTAGCTTTTGGATCTCGGCATCCTTGAAGGCAATGGCGGACGCGGCTTTCACGTTGGCGTCAGCAACTTCTTTCTCTGACTTTTCTATAGTAGCCTTATCCGCTACACCTTGAAGGAGCTCCGCTTCCATGGCGCGTAAGCGAGTATACATCTGTTAAGACGAAACAGTTCATTCAAAAGCTGCCAAAAAGGTATCACTAATAGCCAAAGGACAAAAGGAACTAACCGTTAGAAGCTCAATCTTTCCCATTTGAACATGGGCTGATCCTGGGATCTGATTTTGGTTCTTTTGTACCTCGCCCAACTGACCTAGAGCCTCATCCAGGTCATTGATAACAGATTCATTTCTCAAGGATCCCCTGGTACCATACTTGGCGAACTAATAACCGCCTAGGTCAGGCTTCGCCGTCTGCATGAAGATGAGAGGATCAAAACTTAGATCCAAAGTATGGCAAAAAGATTAAAGTAAAAACAACTTGCCTGTTCCCCCTCCACCGAAGACGCGGCGGATTTCATGGCATCCACCATAAACTTTTGATAGCCAGAAGCTGCAGGCTTCCTCTTTTTCAGAGGCGGATCGGCCGTTGCATCCGCCAGGCGTTTCCCTGCACCCTTTTGGGGATCAACCGCCTGCCCTTTCTTGTGAGCCTCATCTTCCTTCAACTTCCTGCGCTTCTCTACAAGAGCGTGATTGGCGTTAGATAAACCCCTGCCAAAGAGAACAATAAAGCAATCAAGGCTCAAAGAAAACACAAAGTTACCTTGATCAAATTGGGCAATCTTCGAGTAAATAAACTTGTCCCCTTCTTGGCGTATCAGGGGAATATCATTCATCATGAAGTCTAAGGCGTCAGCGTATGTCCAAGCCTCCGCCTTGACATTCTTCATGAGCTCCGCCACAACCTCATCACTATCCGTCAATATACGCATATCTCCCGCCATGTGCAAAGGTTTGGGATTCCAGAATGTTGGAAAGCCTAGAGATTCGCCCTCGTTTATCTTTACGTAGAAGAATTTTTCGTCCCAACAATGGACGTTGGAAATTTTTCGGCTAAACGGTGAATACACTCCAAACTTTGCAAAGGTGAGGAAAGATTCAGACTTTCGCTTCGACGGTTTATGAAAAGCTCGAAAGATACGAGGAGTGTATACTACCCCTAAGTTCGAGGCAAGGTAACAATCTAAAGCAATATCTAACCAGCCATTCGGATGTAATTGGCTAACAGTAATGTCAAAGTAAGCAAGGATGTCCGCCATCATCTTTGGAAGAGGCAGTCGGAATCCTCTTTCTACGTGACTATAGTACACAGACAAGAATCCACTTGGCGGACAAGCGGGTCGTTGATGAGCATCCGCCAGTTGGGTCTCATAGTTATTTATCCATGGGAATCTACTCGCCAGATCTGCTAGATCCGCAGCACTCAAGCGAGAGGAGGTAGACTCTGCACGAGGTGCCTTTTTCCTGGGCGGAGCGGAAGAAGAGGCTGCCATCCTGGAAAATCGCCTAGAATCTATGGCCGGAGCAATACCGGTGATAGGAACAGAAAGGTTTTGACTTCTACCTAAACGAGTCCGACCGCGATTACACGCCGAGTCTAGCAACTCAGCTAAATTGGAGCTAACCGTACCTTCGGAGGAAAGAGAATTTTCCGATGAAGAAGTGGTCCAACTAACTACAATTTCAGAGGGAGAGGTCAAATTAAAAAGTTTAGAGGTTGACCTAGAGGATGAAGAAGAGCTCCTAAACATTCAAAAAAACAATATATAGAATGAAAAGATGGACTTACATGAAAAATAAAAGCTTAAGGGATTCTGAAACTCCGAAGAAGCTCTACAAAGAAGGCGCAAAGGAAAACGGAGAGGAAGAACGAATGAGGAAGAAAGAGAAAAGGAAAAATGAAGAAGGCGTCTTCTCTCTCCTCGGGCGGTGCGCCTGCCACACGTGTCACCCCACGATTGGCATCGAACAGAGGGAACATTAATGCAGGTAATCATGACGGCGCGCAGGGAAGCTCAAAAGCCCTAAAGGACTTTAAGGGAACTTTGGGGGGGCTTCTGATAACATTGTGATATTATCCCAAGGATCAAAAGAGATATTCGCATAAAAGCGCCACGTGTTGATCACCTGATACGGGAATACCGCGGCGTATTGTAACAAAGAGATCCGACGGGCGGATCACCAGGGACTCACCAAAAGAGATCCACAGACGAACCTGTGAGGCGAATCTCCATAAGTGCTCAATCCGCCATTAGAACGGCAGGGCCGATCCGGCAATAAAGATCATTAATGAGCTATTAATTAGCTAACCGCCAACTTAAAGGTAACTAGTAACCGCCATTAATGGGATATTAATGGAGACTTTCTAGTTACTGAAAGTTACAACTTCATGACTATATATAGCCTATGTCTCAGGCTATCAAGGTACACATTCACTTACCCTTTGTCAATTCAGTTGGCTCTCTTGTTCTTCCTTACTAACTTTGGCATCGGAGCTTCCCTCCGTCGAACCCAACGACGCCCCCACAGAGACGGAAGTTCATCGGAAATTCTCCACGTGTCATCATGCTCTTTTGATACTTTCTAATTTCTCTGGTAATTTCATTAAACAAACAAAAAAGATTCCATCAGATTTATGATTAGACCGGTATTGATTACAACGGAAGAATTAAACTTACAGGGATCGCATACCGGAGAGCCACAGCTCCAAGAAGAAGATTTTGGGAAGAAAGCAGGTGGCGTCTATATCCTTCTTCTCCTCCTCAAGGAAAGAATTAAACTTACAGGGATCGTATACAGTGTAGAGTTAGGTTAATATATTTAATAAAAAAAATTTAATATATCTACTAAATCGAAATTTTTTTTGGGGCCCCTTAGATTTATGGGCCCTGGCCTGCGCCCCAAAAATCAAGGCCCAGGGCCGGCCCTGCTTAAAGGTATTAGGAGGCAGTTTAAATATGAAGGTTGTTTAGCGGTTGATTGTGTTGGTAGGAGTGGGGGTTTAGCTCTTTTATGGAAAGAGAATCATAGTGTTTCGGTACAAAGTTTTTCCTCTCACCACATTGAGGTTACTGTTCACTCTGAGGACGGAAGTGATTGGAGATTTGTCGGTTTTTACGGATATGCTGATAGGGGTCGTCATCAAGATTCATGGCAACTGGTCAGGCAGCTGGCAATTCGATCGAATTTACCTTGGATCATGGTAGGGGATTTTAATTGTATTATCAACCAGGAGGAGAAAGTTGGTGGAGCTTCGTATCCAAATAATCTGATGAACGCTTTTAAAGAAACAATTATTGATGCTGGTCTTGATGAATTAATTTTGTCAAGAGGACGTTTTACATGGGAGCGTGGTCGTGGATCTGATATGTGGATTCAAGAGAAGCTTGATAGAGGTTTTGGATCGGCAACTTGGTTTGAGAAATTTCCCCTTTATAATTTTACTATTCAAACCGCTGCTTATTCTGACCATACTCCTTTGCTACTGCATACATCACAGAGATCGCAATCTGTTTTCAGGAATAGATTTCGTTTTGAGTCGGCATGTGTGAAAGAAGAAGGTTTTAATGGTATGTTGAGGGCGTGTTGGCAGGTTGAAGGTTTTAGAGTTGTGCTTCCAAAGCTTGCGGCGTGTGCTGCGTTGATGGAGCAATGGGGAAGAAAGTTTAAAAATCGTTTCACAAATCGAATTGTTCATTTTAAGCATAGGCTTTCATCTTTACGTGAGAGAACTGATCATCAATCTATTATGGACTACTTATATGCTAAAAGTCAGTTAAATCATTGGTTGGAAGTTGAGGAAGCTTATTGGAAACAAAGAGCCAAAGTGTTTTGGTTGGTTGGGGGTGATGGAAATACCCGATTCTTTCATGCTCAAGTAAAAAATCGCCAGCAACATAACAAAGTGAAATGCTTGAGAGATTCTGAACTATTTTAATCAATTGTTTGCTCTGTCCAATAATCAGCCTATTGATATTATATCGGTAATGCCTCGGATTGTTACGGATGAAGTGAACAAAGAATTAACGGCCTCGTTTGTTATCTCTGAATTTAACGAGGCTATTTTTCAAATGCGTGCTGACAAATCGCCTGGACCTGATGGTCTATCTCCTGGGTTTTATCAGCAGTATTGGGACTTAATTGGTCCTGAGATATTCAATTCTTGTAAAGGCTGGCTCGACAGAAATGAATTTCCTATTGAACTTAGTGACACTATCATTGTGTTGATTCCAAAATGTGAGAACTCGGAACTGATGTCTAAGCTTCATCCGATTGCACTCTGTAATATGCTATATAAACTCATTGCTAAGGTACTTGCTAACCGTCTCAAATCTTTTCTGCCTGATATCATCTATGAATCACAATCTGCTTTTGTTCGGGTAGATCGTTAGTGGATAATGTGCAAATTGTGTTTGAATCTCTGCACTATATGAAAAGAAATACTAGGGGTCAGTTTGGTGAGCTGGCGCTTAAATTGGATATCAATAAGGCGTATGATCGGGTTGATTGGCAATTTTTGAGAGATGTCATAATTCAAATGGGTTTTCAGGATAAGTGGATTGAATGGATAATGATGTGTGTTTCGATGGTGTCTTATCAAGTTGTTAGTAGTGGCATGAACGTTGGACCAATTAAACCTGAACGAGGGCTTAGGCAAGGGGATCCTTTATCACCGTACTTATTCATTTTGTGTTCTGATATTCTTTCTCGTTTAATCTTACAGGCTGAACAAGTGGGTGCTTTACACGGGTGTCAGGTTAAGAGGGGTGCCCCGAGTGTGAGCCATTTGTTGTTCGCTGATGATAGTTTCTTATTTTTTAGGGCGAATCTGGATGAGTGTCAAACGATTAGTAATATTTTGGCTCGTTATGAGGAAGCTTCCGGGCAGGCTATTAATCATAGCAAATCTGGGATTTATTTCAGCAGCAACGTCTCCAGCGATTTGAGGATTGCTATTTCTGATCATCTGCATGTCCATAATCCATTGGACACGGGTCGTTATCTGGGATTACCTTCATTAATTGGTAAATCTAAATCTGTTGTTTTTGCTTTTCTTCGTGATCGACTTAGAAAACGTCTGAGTAATTGGAGTTTTCGGATTTTATCTATGGCTGGAAAAGATGTTTTACTCAAGTCAGTATGTCAGGCTATTCATGTATTTTGTATGAGTACTTTTCTGATCCCACGGGCATCGTGTGAGGAGCTCCAGCACATGATGAAGTCGTTCTGGTGGGGGAAAAAAGCAAATGGAAGTCAAAATATCCTTTGGGCTAGCTGGAAGCGGTTGAGTAAGCAGAAGAAGAATGGGGGTATTGGGTATAGAGAATTACATGAATATAATCTGTCTCTATTGGGGAAACAAGGCTGGAAATTTATTCAGAATCCACACAGATTGGTAAGTCGTATTTTCAAAGCTAAGTATTTTGCTAATGATGCTTTCCTTTCCTCTGAATTGGGCAATAACACCGGCTATGTTTGAAGGAGTGTGTGGAGTTCAAAATCAATCTTGAGTGTTGGTCTAAGATGGTCTATCAGTTCAGGCAGGCAAGTTAGTTTTTGGAGTGATCCTTGGGTACCTAGTAATCAAAATTTTAAAATCCAGTCTCCTTGTCCAATGGGTGCTGAAGATCTTAAGGTGGCAGATTTGTTTATTGATGGAACTCGTATTTGGGACAGGGGTAAATTTGAGAGTTTATTGATCCCAAGTGAAGCTGCTGAAATCTTGAATCTTATTGTGCCTTTCTCCACTCGCAGTGATCAATTGATTTGGCATTGGACTAAAGACGGTATTTACTCCATGAAATCTGGATATAGAGCCATTGAGGTCCATAATGAAATCATGGATCAAAATGGTTGGGATGTTGTTTGGAGGTTAAAAATTCCTCCTCGTGTTCGTATGTTTTTATGGAAAGTGTGTTCCAACCTTTTGCCAACTCGTTGGCGTTTATCTTGTCGACATGTTCCGATTGCGTCATCATGTATCTATTGCCCGTCGGAAATTGAGTATGACTTTCATCTATTCTTAGGATGTCCGGATGCTATTCGATGTTGGGAGGCACCGGAGGTTATTATGCATGTATGTGGGAGCGACGCTTTTAGCGATTGACTTCTCAATTTTTGTTATACGGTATCTGAGGAACAAATTCGTAAAATTGTTCTTGTCCTATGGTGTATTTGGCAGAAACGGAACATGTTGATTTGGAATCAAAAAGAGAAGATTTGGGCTGTATTGATTAGAAGAGCGAAGGGCTGGTTTGCGGACTGGTTGAAAGCGCAGAATGCGATTCCTTTGTCGTCATCGTCGCACAGCAGCGGGTCGAGGGGGGTCGAGCGATCTGGAGTCCACCACCTGCAGGTACCTGGAAATGTAATTTGGATGCAGCCATTTTCATGGATGTTAATAAATGTGGTTTTGGAGCTGTATCGAGGGGTTCTGATGGGGGATTCATTGCATTATATAGTTCTCATTGTGAGGGGAGAGCAGAACCGAAATTTGTTGAAGCTCTTGCTTTACGTCAATGTCTTCAATGGATTAACTCGATGCGGTACCAGCGGGTTTGTTTTGAAACTGATGCCAAATCTATTGCGGATAGTATTCATTCAAATCGTGTTGATTTATCTGAGTATGGTCAGATAATACTTGACTGTAAGCTCATTTTACAATCTAAGCCTGATTTTTCTGTGTCATTTGTACCGAGATTAGTGAATAAGGTTGCGCATAATATTGCTCACAATGCTTGTTCTTATGCTAGCTCTTATATGTCTTTTTTACTCCCTAGTTGGTTAGAGGAGTGCATTTGTACTGATTCTTTATCCCTTGATTCTTAATTGATGATTCCTTTATTAAAAAAAAAAAATTAAATACTTTAAAAATGAAAAAAATGCAAAAATAAATGGAGGCTGAAAACTTCCACTACGCTGCCGCACGTGCACCAAGTGGCAAACTTAGGTTCGACACTCTAATGTTATGTAGTACACGCAAGACATTCGCTCTGTGCCACGTGGTGCGCGTAAGACTGTGAGTGGCACATGTATGACAAGCTCCGCATTTCTAACACTTTCTTGTCCCCAAATTCTATTTGTCCCAATGTTTTTGGGATCTCTGGTCACATAGGCGAGGTCCGTTTTTCAAAATAACGAGCAAAGAATTGGATTTGCTTTTCACATACTCTTTGTCGATATTGAAACAGTTCTAAAAATAGTATCTAAAACCTAATCGCAAATCTACTCTATATATTTTACAATTTCAGTCGCTTTTTATGTATAAACAATCCAAATATACATTTAAATGCATAATAAATTAAGTATAACATATATTAATAATACGCAATTTAAAAACATCATTTTGTACTAAAAAATGCAGATCAAAACTGACAGAACACGAAATTTGTGATTTTGATACCAATAAATGATATTATACTAGTATAACTACATAGATTCAAATAGAATTTATCGGGTTACTTTTGTAGTCAGTTTACTGTTAAGTAGCAGCGGAAAAAATGAACTACGGTCTTATATTATGGGTAACACAATTTCTACAACAAAAATTGTTACAGAGAAAAAACGATTATTCCATGAATTAAGTATAAAGTCATGATATTTTTCTTTGTATATGATTTAATTCCTATATAACTACTCCATCTGGTCCATAATACATGTCTTTTAATGCAAACTAATTAAGAAATACAATTAATTTTAAGTAAAAAACTATGTTATCTTTGTATTAATTGCATCCACTAGTAACTTTATCTATTCCCAAGATAAAAAAAAGCCAACATAAATAGGGATATAGTATTTAGTAAAAGTAAATTAATGTGCATAGATTGAAGTAAAATGTCATGTATTGTGGAACAAAAAAGATTCTCTAAAAAGACATCTATTATGGACCGAAGAGAGTATTAAATATTATGCCTTAATCTTTTGAGTATCGCACAATGTCTTATCCAAGTATCTTCTAATTGCAAGTTATAGTAGGCTTTCTAGAGCAAATTATAAATCTAACCCAATTGAGGGGATCCATTAACATATTTGACCCATTTTACTTCCATCTCACCAAATTAAACACTTTCATCCCTTTTGGACAAATATACCCTTACTTCCATTCGACTTATGCTCCCGCTCCCGCTTCTTTTTCGGTTCATTTTCTTCAATTTCTGATACCAATCTTTAGCGATTTTTGAGATTATTGAATTATTCTAAATTTTGGAAAGGAAACACAAAACAAATGAAGCTTTCCAGTAAAAATGACACGTTTTTAGCTTATACGTCTGCTTTTCTCGCTGGTCTTGTCTCTTTCTGCTCTACAAACATAATCTTTTCTCTCTCTGTCTATAAACCACCAGTCTTTTCTCTCTCAAAACTTGGCGGTAATGACGCTTTCATTGGTTTGGAATGACGAAGAGAGTATTGAAAGTCTGAGGAAGAAAATGGATTGAAATAAGGTATTCTTATCCAAAGTGTATGAAAATGTCTAATTTGGTGAGATGGAAGCAAAGTAGATTAAATATATTAATGGACCTCTTGAAATGGACAAAATTAGTAATTAACATTTTTTTAATATATTCTAGTTTACTTTCACATTGCCAATTCGTGGTCGCTCAAGTCGTGAAGGCCAAGCTGTTACTTATCTTCACATATACCGTGTTGAAATCTTTAAAGGGGTTAGTTATTTTAATTATTATGCTATATCTTTTTTGTTTACCGAAACCATCATTATACTATTCAATTTATTCGATATTCATATAATATTATTTAATCAAATTATCAACACAAAATTTCCTAATATCTTCTAAGAAGCTCTCCCATTTATCTTCTCTTAGTGATTGCAATTGTAGCAACGTAGATTGAACCATTGTCATAGCATTGATAATATTCTGAGTCTTGTGTTGTGTTGTGAAGCTTGCGGCAAATCATTGGTGATGCCCAAAATAACTTTCATCAAATGCAACATAAACACAAATAAGCCTTAACAAAATTCAATTCAATTCAATTGAGCCTTAACAATAAGCACCCAAATAAGGTTCATATCAGCAGATTAATAGCCAAACATTACATGTCAGTAAAACTAGAAGCTATTTATCAGTTAACAAAAACTTTTAACTACCCTCAAAGATTCAATACAACACAATATATCAATAATTAAGATTAGGATAAATGCTATGTCAAATTGAATCATAGAACAAAGCTAGCTAAAAAACAATCCTTATGCAATATCTGGTTTTTTAATTTCTTAGTATAAATTCTATGTCAAAGTGAAGTACTCAGTAAACATTATCTAACCAAACTAAACCAACCTTCAATCAGTAATTTCTTAGTATAATTTCTTGAGTTGTGCTATGCGCATCCACAGTTGAGTTTTCATTTAACAAAACGGCGTCGTTTTACTCATTAAGTAAACGACGTCGTTTTGATTTAAAAGAATAACAAAAAAAAATTACTAAACAGTCCCTCCTATCCTTCACCTTCTTCGACGAGCTGCTACAATGGAGGGGGCTGGGTTTTGTGATTTTAATATACAGGTAAAAAAAAAATTCCTTGAACTTTTCGGCGGCTGCCGGGGCTCCAGCCCCGGCCAGCCCCCCTCATTCCGCCAATGCATACGTTGGAACATATATTTTAAATTTTAGACCACGAACTATAAAGTTTAGAACATACGTTATGTTTTTTAGAACACGCGTTATGTTATTTCGAACATGCGTTATGTTTTTTCAAACATGAGTTATAATTATATCATAGAACAAATGCAAAAATGATCTAGATATCTACCGATTTTCTTAGAACATTATACTTAATTTTTGGAACACAAACTATAAACATTAGAGGAAATATATTATTTGATTGATTTGTAATTATCACATTAGCGTAATTACAAATCAATCAAATAATTATAGGTATAATTATAGGCACACTTATAGGTCTTGTTTTTTTTTAAACTCTTGGGTATTTATATTGATATAGATATATATATATATATATATATATATATATATATATATATATATATATTTGTATGTAATTTAATAATTATTACTTTATATTTTCATTGGGCCCTTAAGGATTTAAATATTTTTTATTACTTAATGCATTTAGCGAGGTTATTACTTTAGTCCATTGGCCCAAGTCGGGACCGGAAGAATTTATTATATAATCGAGGTTATTACTTTATCGAATATTCATTTATCGAGGTTTAACTGTACTATTTATTAGTAATGTCTAATAGTAATAACAAATAAGAACATGTGAAATAAATTATCCTAAATGTCTATTTGTTTCAGCTGTTTCTATTTGTTGTTGTTGTTTACTGATAGATATTACATATTAGTTGTTTTTTCTGTTAAAAACAATTATTTCTGAATTTTACTAAATAATTTTTATCTATATTTAATATTAGAAAACAAAAAACAGTTTCCGTTCCTCCTTCTTTTCTGTTACCTTCTCTTCTTGAGGATAGGATTGAGGTCAGTCTTCCTAGACTGATTCCGGGTTAGGTTTTTGTTTGTTTATTTTTTTTTTCTTCCCTTCTTACAAAAAAAAAAAGAAAACAAAAAACAGTTCTGAAAAATAGAAACAAACCGACACTCAGTTTCATCAATGATTTTGCTTTTGCTATATTAAAACAAAATGTAATTTTATGCTTCTTTTCTAGAAAAATAAAGAAATAATGTTTCAACTACTTTAATATGATTGAAGCACATGTTGAAATTATAGTAGTTTGTCTCTTTAGAGGATCCTTATAAAGTCAAACACAAGTAGTATTATCTTTTTTACAAGTTTACTACTTTTAATAATTTGATAAAACCATCATCCTTATCTTCATACTTTCTTTCTCTCTTTCAATATATTTGGCTACTTAATTAATCACAAGTAAGAAATGTGCCATGTTGTTATTAAGAAAGGGTAAATTCAAATTTGTTTCCATAAAATTATTGAATTTTTATTTTTATTTTAATTAAACCATTCGGATTAATATAAATAGAAAACTTACTACAACAATAACGTGATAGTTGTATTGGAAAAAACTTTACTATGTAATATAAAAATCATCTGGAAATCACATATATGCTACGTGACAACTAAAAAACATATATTTTTATTGACAGTTTCAAACAGGTAAATTAAATAAATAATAAATATAAACTTTTATGTTTTTTTTCATCTAATTATCGTATCACACGTAAAAGTCAATCATTTTGGACGTGACTGTCATAACACTATTCAAGTGATTTTTTCTGAATCAGCCATTCTAACTAAAATATGACTTACTAGATTCGTAGATCTCTTGACAAACCGAACACAACAGTTATGAATTTTCCCTATAGAGATTTACAATCAGAAACAATAAGCCCTAACATAGAATTTGATTTCATAATGACATTTGAAAGTTGAAAATGTGATTCCATAATGACATTTTGAAAGTCACTATCATTCAACCAGCTCAAAACTTTTCGGATACTGATGTCTTCAGCGATAAGCACATCAGACGTAAAAAGCAGACAACATTTTGAGTGTGAGTAAAACCAATAGAGTCTCTTAACATACATAACCCTTTGGATGGACATCAAAGATCCGCCATCGTTTTCTTCAGTATCGAAATTTTAATACCCCTATTGGTGAGAAATCTGCTGACGATACTCTAGCTCAGAGCTTTTGGTGTTGTCGTCATGGTTAATAACTACTCATGCATCACTATCTTTTTCCAAAGTTATTTTACATCCAATGAATTATATGATCAAAGAGAGAAAGGAGAAAAAAATAAAAAAAGGAAAAAAAAACCTGAGAGAAAAAACTTTTAATAGCGAAATATTTTTACCTCAATTTATTTATAATCTTCACAAATATATTCATATTAGTTTTACATCATAACAATAACTAATAGCCGTTTATTATGAGTTTATCAAAACATTAATTACTTTTTTATTTAAAAAAAAAAATCGTGTAAGAAAAATTATATAATTTCATTTAATGTTAATTATAATAAAATTAATAAGCTATTTCACATTTCAAACAATATTATTAGAAAAATGTTAGTAACACAAATTACATCCCTTCTTTCATATATAGAGTGGGGTCATATCCCTCCAAATCTCATTTCCGAATTTATAAAGTGACGTTAATTATATCCCTTCAGATTTGATTTCCTTTTTACTATTCTTATTAATGAAATCTATCTTAAAAAAGTAACCAACTGTTCGTTATAAATTTATTAAATATTAATTAATTTTTTTTTTTGATAACAAGAACTCTTATTAAAATCAATAACTATCCAATGTTACAACCGAAACAAGAAAGCTAGGCACTTCTTCTATCAAAATATTTGGTTCAGTAAGCATAGCTCCCCACTTAGCAAGTTCATGAGCCACCTTATTAGCATTCCTATTAACAAAAGAAAAATGAATCTGTTGAAACTCCTTCCCTATATCCACAATATCTTCCACAATGAATTTAAGCTCTGCCGATACCTCAATTTTTCCC
The DNA here is from genome assembly GCF_963576675.1 of Euphorbia lathyris. Lineage (NCBI taxonomy): Eukaryota > Viridiplantae > Streptophyta > Magnoliopsida > Malpighiales > Euphorbiaceae > Euphorbia > Euphorbia lathyris. The sequence goes on from NC_088915.1 coordinate 57,281,410, forward strand.
AATATTGAATTAACAACGTTTTTTGCATCAGATTCAACAAATAACTCCACAAAACCAGCATCCTTTGCAATTCTTAAACAATCCCTAATTGCAATTGCTTCCGCACCAGCAACCAAAAGACAAGCACCCATCGGAAAACCAGCAGACATCATAATTTCTCCTTTATCATTCCGAACAACAGCTCCGGTACCACAAAGCTCTCCATTCGAGCCGAACGACGCATCCACATTTAGTTTCATCCTTCCAACTGGTGGCAGTACCCACCTATCCATCCCTGCATTTATTCTTTCCCCACCCGCCTCTTCCACATCCTGCTCCTTACCCGTCCATTCACTTAGCAGACCCTCAGCTCTTTTTGCTGTACTAATGTTATTAAGAACCTCCACATTATGATGGCGCTGATTCCTGTCATGCCATAAGAGCCACAAAAACACATCAAAAAACCTTACCTCCTTATTAGACAGGGAATTAAACACATTCACAATCCAAACACAAGCATTATGTCCTTGGATTTTATCAACACGACCCCCATACGGAAAATTCCTCCATTGTTCCTTAGCTTTTATGCATCTTTTAAAAACATGTTCCTCGGTTTCCAAAATTTCACCACATCCGCGGCAGGTCGTATCCACTTCAACATGTCTTTTAATTAAATTGGCTAAGCAAGGCAAGGAACCATTGCAACATCTCCACAAAAAATGTCTAATTTTGACAGGAACAGGGAGTTTCCAGATTTTCCGCAAAATGGGAGGGGTACCCTCAGATGATGAAGCCTGCATTCCTCTTCCCCTTCTCCCCTGCTCTGCCAGATGATAACCAGATTTAACGGAGAACTCACCCGTCTTAGTGAACACCCACACCAATTGATCCCTTGGTCTGCGATAACTAAGCGGAATTTTGATAATCTGTCTTGCATCCTCCTCCATAAAAATATCCTTTATCATCTCAACCTTCCACCTCCCACTATCCTCATCAATTAAGCAGTTAACATTTACCTCAGGAGGAGAAATTTTAGTCACCAGGGGACGCATACAGGGAATATCAGGAACCCATCTATCATGAAGGATTTTGATGCTCTTCCCATCCCCCACCTGCCAACCAATCCCATCTTTTAACAGGGCCACCGCTTCCATAAGCCCTCTCCAAACATAACTCGGACCATTACCCATCCTTGCATCAACAATAGAATCATTCACATAATATTTTCCTTTAAAAACCTGAGCACATAATGAGTTCGGGCAAACCAAGAGTCGCCAACACTGCTTAGCAAGCATTGCTAAATTAAAAGATGAGAGCCATCGAAATCCAATACCTCCTTCCTCCTTAGCTTTGCACAACACATTCCAATTCAGCCAATGCATTGCCCTGTCAGAGTCCCCCGCTTTCCACCAGAACCGACCCACAATACTCTGTAATTCATTGAAAAAACTATCAGGTAAACGAAAACAGCTCATCAAATAAGTTGGGACGGCTTGGGCAACAGCTTTAATTAGAACTTCTTTTCCTCCTTTAGACAACATCCTTTCAGACCACCCATTAACTCTCTTCATAAGCCGATCTTTTAAGAATCCAAAAATCTCCCGTTTAGATCTTCCAACAACCGTAGGAATGCCAAGGTATTTCGGAAGATTTCCCACTTCACGAGCCGAAAAAATGTCTTTCAATTGAGCCTTGACTTGAACAGGGACATGAACACTAAAAGACAATTCAGATTTATCAAAATTAACACATTGACCCGTAGCAGCTTCATAGATTTTCAGCAGTTTTTGAATTTCCAGTCCCTCCTTCACACTTGCTTTGCCAAAGATAATAGCGTCATCCGCGAAGAAGAGATGTGAGATGGTAGGACATGCCCTTGCAATTTTGATAGCTGATATCATATTACGCCTTTCCACATCCCTTAATAAAGATGAAAGCCCCTCAGCACAGAGAAGGAACAAATAAGGAGAAATTGGATCCCCTTGCCGTAATCCACGCTCCGGTATTACCCTTCCTCTTTGTTGTCCATTCACCATAAAAGAAAAGGAAACCTTAGTAATACACTGCATAATCAGTCTCCGAAAGTGATCAGGGAACCCCATCTTCTGCATAATCCTCTCTAAAAACATCCATTCAACCCGATCGTATGCTTTACTCATATCAAGCTTCAAAGCAAACTGACCAACCTTCCCTTTCTTTCTTGTTTTCATTGAATGGAAAATTTCAAAAGCCACCAAAGCGTTGTCAGTAATCAATCTACCCGGCACAAATGCACTCTGTGTCTGAAAAATTAAGCCAGGAAGAACTCTTTTCAGTCTATTCGCCAGAATCTTAGATATGACTTTATAGAGTACATTACACAGACTGATTGGTCTAAGATCTCTGACTCTTCTAGGGGCTTTAACTTTCGGGATCAGCGTGATAATCGTATGATTGAGATCCTCCGGCATAGTTCCAGTCCTAAGAAACTCCAAAACAAAGTCTATCACATCCTTGCCAACCACTTCCCAATTTGATTGATAGAATAAACCAGTCATCCCATCTGGTCCAGGAGCTTTAGAGGGATTCATTGCCTTAATCGTAGCTTCAACCTCTTCCCTGTCAAAAGGTGCCACCAATATCTCCAAATCTTCAGCATTAATTGAACTTGTCACTACATTCAGCACTGCCTCAATACTGTTTGGATTTGAGCTTGTAAAAAGATTAGAGAAATATTGATTAAACAAGCATGTTAATTGATCATCACCCTTGAACCACCTCTCCTCCTCATCATACAGCCCAATTAGTCGATTGGTGGATCTTCGTACGGAAGCTTTAGAATGAAAAAAGCCGTATTTGCATCCCCGTGTTTTAGCCACTCCACTCTAGACCTTTGCCTCTACATTACTTCTTCCCTTTTAAGTAATTCAGCAATCTCATCTTTCAACACTTTGATTTTCTCATTCATTCCCTCCAACTCCCTCATAGCCTGGGCATTGAGCAATTCACGTTTCTTCCGCTTTATCATCCACCCAACATTACCAAATTCATTCTTATTCCATTGCTGAAGAGATTTAGCACAGTTCTGAATTTTTAATTGAACGCTATTGCTTGGATGCATTCGTTCCCAAGCAGTTTTAATCACTTCCTTACACTTTTGATCACGAAGCCACATAGTTTCAAATCTGAACCTCCTCCCCTTCCTCATACTTCCAACCAATTTGCCTCCCGTATCAATGATAATCGGTAAATGATCCGATCGGGATGCCGCTAAGTGTTGAACTTCAGCCTCGGGGAAACATTCCATCCATTGCTTATTAACCATAAACCTATCCAGTCTTTCCATAATTTGATTATCACCTCCCCTCCCATTACTCCAAGTGAACTTTGGCCCCATAAAACCTAAGTCTTTAATCTGACAGTTCTCAATACACGTCTAAAAGGCGTCCATGCTTTGCAAATCTTTCATTCGCCCCCCAACTTTTTCACCCGGCGCCAAAATTTCATTAAAATCACCAAAAATAAGTAAAGGGCCTTCTTCAACTCTTGCCAGGAACTCCATCAATTCCCACGTCAAATGTTTAGAACCCTTTTCAGGCCAACCATAAATCCCCATTCCTCTCCATTTAAGCACTCTATCCTCCAACACATGAAAGTATATACAATGTTTAGAATATCGTTGTATATTGACCTCTAAGGATTTCTTCCATCCCAGGACCAGACCACCTGAACGCCCCACCGCATCCACACCAAAAAAGAAAAAATCCCTAAAACCTTTTTCCAAATTCTTCACCTCCCCTCTGTGAAGCCTAGACTCCATAAGAAAGAAGATATCCGGGCAATTGACCCTAAGCTCATGCTTAAGGGCACGGAACGTCCAAGGATTACCCAAACCTTGGACGTTCCAACTCAAAAGTTTCATTGCGTAGGGTGGAGCCGCTTCACGGCTTCCACCCTCTGGTCATTAGAATTAATCATATCCACGTCCAAGCATTGTTTCTTGCCCCCCACCTCCCCTCCCTCAACACAATCATCCACAGATTTCCTTTTCAGAAGTGCCACATCCAATTGAACAGGAATAGATACCATTGTATCCCTAGGAGAAGCCATAGACTTCTTACCAACCTTCCTAATGCTACCACGGCCTCCACTTTTAAGCTTTTTTAGGGTAGTATCAGAATTAAAAAAGAAAGGAGTTGTACTCGAATGTATAACTACCTCCTTTGCCTTATTCAGCCCTGTTTCAGAAACCTTTGCCTCCACACCCACAACTTCAGATTCAACTAGACCAATATCGTCCACCCAATTTTCCCTCGTGTCCATTCTATTCCCACTTCCAACTCTTCTCCCAATTTGTTGATTATCATATTCTTCCAATGATTCCATTACTAGTCTTCTTCTAGGGACAGATAGGAGATTCCTACTACTACTATCATCAGGACTTTTAGAATTATCAGAATTCTTAGGGAAGTCCTGCCCGAAAGAACGAAGTTTATATGGTGATGCACGTAGAGCAGGCCCATAGGGCCACTCCCTTTCCTCCCCTTCTCCTCCTTCTCTGTTAACTTCCTCCTCACAATCATCAAAAACATGACCCAACATCCCACACTGATAACAAAAGTTAGGTAACCTCTCATACCTGAAAAACACCCAACCTGTACCTTTATTACCATTATATATGGTCAGACCCCTAAGTAAGGGTTTAGTAATATCAATTCTGATCCGGACACGCACATATTTGGCCCAATTTCCCCCCTCCTCGTTATCAATACAAATTGGAATGCCCACCCTAGAAGCTAGCATTGAAATAGATTTTTTGGATCTACAATTCAGGGGGAGATCATTAATTCGAATCCAAAAGTCACTCTGATCCAATTTAACATCAGAAGGTTGTTCGTTACCCTGAACTTTTGCTAATATTACAAGATTCCGATCAAAATTCCAGGGTCCCTCCTTCAAGACCTTCTCCCGATCTTTCTCAGATTGAAATTCGACCACAAAGGTCTCATTCCCACTGTCTCTGACTTTGAAAGCTTTTTGAATTCGCCACAGTCCCTTAAATGCCTGGTAAAGAACACGCACATTTAGGGTTTTTGGTGATAGGATTCGACCGACCAGCACATACCTATCAGTTTTGAGATCCTCAGTAACCTCGCTTAGATCAACAGTGACATCTTCTTTCTCAGTTAGGGCGAAATTTCGCCACAGCCTCTCCATCTCACGATCCATACCGTAGCTTGTCCACGAAGGTAAAGAAACCCTAATCGCCAAAGCGCAGGGATGAGACTCCACGAAGGGTAGAGTTCCTAGCTAATTTTTAATTAATTTTTTATTTTAAAATAGTGTTATATTGGAAAAAAATGTTCATTTTAAAAAGTAAGTGAAATTTAAATAAAACAAATTAAAATATACACTTTCATTTAATGTTAATTACAATAAAATTAACAAGTTGTTTCATATTTCAAATAATATTATGGAAAAACGTTACCAAGACAAACTATATCCTTTCTATGTCAGATTGCATAGAGTGGGGTTATATCTCTCCGGATTTTATTTCCGAATTTATAGAGTGATGTCATATTCCCAGATTTAATTTTCTTATACTATTTTCTGATTCTCATTAATAAATTTAATATAAAAAAACTAATAAATATTAATTATAAATTTATCAAACACTAATTAATTACTATTTTATTTTTTTAAAAAGTGTTTTATTGAAAAAATTGTTCATTTTAAAAAGTAAGTAAAATTTAAATAAAACACATTCAAATGTAGACTTTCATTTCACATTTAATTACAATAAAATATTTTTTTTGAAGTAATAAAATATTATTTTTGTTGATATAAAAAAATCCAATTAGATGATAACAGAAAGTCGAAATTGAGTTGGAATTATGTGAATTTGTGGATATATAATGTTGTATTATTATTGGACAAGGACAAAATAATAATCCAATTATAAATTAATGCCAAATCATGATGTAATTGTTACTAAAAAAATATAAAATATAAAATATAAAGATGAATCCATGAGTCACCGCTCCCAGATTCTATTCTGTATGATCCCCCACCTCCCTATCCATATCGATTGCCTCTCTCAAAATCGAGAAAAACCAGCTGTTTATGTCCACAATGAAGACAAATCTCCAACACATTATTACAATGCCCAATCTCCTTTTTCCTACTATTCCACATACTTCTACATGTTATGTTTTGTAAATGTGTCGCGTTAGTGACGAATTCAGGATTCACTTATTTTAAAATATGATAAGTTCGGGATTCACTTACTTTAAAATATGATGAATTCTGAATTCATTTACTTCAAAAGGCGATAAATTCAAGATTGATTATTTTAAAATGAGATGAATTCAGGATTTACTTATTTTAAAAAATGTGACGAATTCGGGATTTAGGATTCACTTGTTTTAAAATAAGAAAAATGCAAGATTCACTTACTTCATCCGGCGACAAATTCAATATTTAGTTATTTTAAAATGTGACGAATTCAGGATTTACTTACTTTAAAATGCGACAAATTCAGGATTCACTTGCTTTAAAATATGACGAATTCAAGATTAACTTACTTCAAAAAGTGACATATTCATGATCTACTTACTTTAAAATGTGACGAATTTCAAGATTTTCTTACTTTAAAATGCGACAAATTCATGATTTACTTGCTTTAAAATATGACGAATTCAAGATTCACTTATTTCAAAAGGCGACAAATTCAAGATTTACTTACTTTAAAATATGACGAATTCAATGTTTATTTACTTTAAAATGAGACGAATTTAATATTTACTTATTTTAAAATGTGACGAATTATTTACTTTAAAATGCGGCAAATTCAAGATTTACTTACTTTAAAATGTGACGAATTCAAGATTCACTTACTTCAAAAGACGACAAATTCAGGATTTGCTTAGTTTAAAATGTGACGAATTCAGGATTTACTTACTTTAAAATGCAATAAATTAAGGATTCACTTGCTTTGAAATATGACGATTTCAAGATTCACTTACTTCAAAAGGCGACAAATTGAGAATTTACTTACTTTAAAATGTAAAAAATTCAGGATTCACTTGTTTTAAAATATGACGAATTCAAGATTAACTTATTTCAAAAGGCGACAAATCAGTATTTACTTACTTTGAAATATGACGAATTCAGGATTTACTTACTTTAAAATGCAACAAATTCAGGGTTCACTTGCTTTAAAATACAAAGAATTTACTTCAAAAGGCGACAAATTCACGATTTACTTATTTTAAAATTAATATGACGAATTCAGGATTTATTTACTTTAAAATACAATAAATTCAAGATTCACTTGCTTTAAAATATGACGAATTCAAGATTCACTTACTTCAAAAGGCGACAAATTCATGATTTACTTACTGTTGGAGTAAGCATTTTCCACCTCAGCAAGCAGTTAATGAGTCATTTAAGCTCAATGGCCAACTTATCAAATCTGTTATAACAGATTCTGGCAGGCAGTTATTTCAGTCAACCATATTGACTCTTATCCACCGGATCCTCTCTTCTTCTTTCTTTGTTTTCTTTTCTGTATATAAGGAACTTCATTCCTCCATTGTAATCAATTAATTCTCATTTAATAAGAATCTTGATTCCTGATTTGATTCAAGTTAGTTCAATATGGTATCAGAGCAGCAGGTAGATTGTATCTGCTGAGATCGATTCCGATTTCAATCTAATCGATTGTTCTTTGATCGTCTTTAATGGCGCCGAAGAAAAATAACAACCGTTTCCAAGAATTGAGTCCTGATGAAGATTTTCCCGAGGAAGAAGAAGATGTTCAAGCTAGAAGAAGCTCTACCTCAGAAAATCCAGGTCTTATCCTTATCAATGTTACTTTAACAAGTAACAACTATCTCGCATGGAGCAATGCAATGGTTAGAGTCTTAACTGCAAAAGGAAAGTTGAGTTTTGTGCTCGATGATGAAGTTCCAGATCCAAGTTCGACGGAGTTTCAGAGATGGAGAAGAAATGATTGTTTAGTCTCTTCTTGGATTATTAACACAGTTTCAAAGGAGGTTGCTGAAGGTTTTTGTTACATTTCATCATCTCGTGAACTTTGGAAGGATCTCAAAAGAAGATTAGGCCAGAGCAATGGACCTATATTGTACAGATTGAAGAGAGAATTGAGTGCTTTTCAACAAGGTAACCTTTCTCTCATGATGTATTTTAACAAACTCAGGCGATATTGGGATGAATTGGCCATGCTAAGGCCATTACCTAGTTGTGTTTGTAATGCTGCTAGGAGATGTGATTGTAATGCTTTCAAGCGTATTTCTGATCTGAATGAAGAGGATAAACTCATTCAGTTTTTAATGGGGTTAAATGAATCTTATGAGAGTGTAAAGAGTCAAGTTTTGATCTCAGATCCCCTTCCTGATCTCAATAAAGCATACTCTATGGTAGCTACAATTGAGCAACAGAATGAGATTTCTATTGATCAAACCATTGAAGTTGCAAATTTTAGCAAAAACAATGCTAAATCTTGGGATGCTAAGAATCGAAGCAAAAAAGATGAGCATTGTGATCATTGCAATACTCAGGGTCATACAAGATCTTCTTGTTTCAAGCTCATTGGCTATCCAGATTGGTGGAAGGAGCTCAAAAACAAGAATGACAGTAACAAAGGGAAGAAGCCTTTTCATAAGGCAAATGCTGCAACTTCTAATGTTGTTTCTAGTGCAGGATCTTCTAGTAAGCATGATAATGCAGATTCTGATGAAGAAGACACCTGTAACAATATGCAGCAGATGACAAAGATGATGTAGGAAATGTACAAGTTCATGAAAGGAAAAGCAGTTGAATCACCACTTCAAAGGTCTGAATTCAATGCTTTTGCTGGTTATTCTGGTGAGTCCTCTTCAAACAACTCTACTAACACTTATTGGATCATTGACAGTGGGGCTACTTCCCATATGTGTTCAAATCAATTATGGTTTGTTAACATCCAACAAGTGCTTAGTAGACAGATGGTTTCTTTGCCAAATGGTTCTCTGCAGCAAGTTACTCACACAGGATCTGTCAAATTACATAAAGATTTGACTCTTCACAATGTGTTACTCATTCCTGGATTCAACTACAATCTTCTATCTGTGGGACAATTGTTGAGGCAGTCCAAGATAGAGATTGTTTTTCATGAAACTTGTTGTTGTTTATAGGAGTTTAATATTCACAAGATTGTAGCCATTGCTTGGCTAGTGGATGGCTTATACTTGCTTGATCAAGCCTCTTTTTCTACTCAAATAATACAAAAGTTTCAGAAATGTAATGTTGCTGCTGCATCTTCAAGTCAGAACCAAAAGGAGGAGGTGGATCTGTGGCATCTCAGGCTAGGACATGCTTCTTTTGATGCCCTTAGTCATATAGACTCTATTGATTTGACTTGTAATTTTGCAAACTGTGAGACTTGTCCATGTGCAAAAATGCACAGATTTTCTTTTCAAAACAGTGAAATAAAATCTGTTGAAAGGCTTCAATTGTTACATCTTGATGTTTGGGGGCCTTATAATACCATTTCTATTTCTGGTGCAAGATTCTTTCTCACAATTGTTGATGATTTTACAAGAGTCACTTAGATTATTCTACTGCAAAGTAAATCTCAGGTTTCTTCTGCTATAGAGACTTTCCTGAATCTTATGTCCACTCAATATGGTGCTGTTGTTAAAATAATTAGGAGTGATAATGGCCTGGAGTTTGTCAATCATGCTTGTGCTAACATTTTTGCTAGCAGAGGAATCTTACACCAAAGAAGCTGCACTTACACACCACAGTAAAATGGAACTGTGGAGAGGAAACATAGACATCTTTTAGAAGTTGCATGATCTATTTCCTTGCATGCTCATCTGCCAACAAAGTTTTGGGGTGAAGCAATCTTGATGGCTGCTGCCATCATTAATGTCCTTCCCAGCAGACTCCTGAAATGGCAGTCTCCTTATCAAGTTTTCCATAATACTCCTCCTGACTATTCCCTTTTCCATATCTTTGGTAGTCTTTGTTACTACAAAGATCACACTGTTTCTGATAAAATGCTCCCTAAGGCATTTCCAGGCATTTTTCTTGGTTTTACACCAGGCAAAAAAGGGTTCAAACTCTATAACACTCAACAAAATAAGATCATTACTGCAAGAGATGTGCAGTTCTTTGAAACCAAATTCCCTTACAAACTCTCTCCAAATGACTCTATTCCCTCTTCAAATGAACCTTCCACTTCCACTACTATCCAATTATGCTGATACACAGACAACTTTATCAAATACCAGAAAATCCACCAGAATCTCTCAACCCCCAACCTGGATGAAAGATTTTGTCAATGCCTGTTCTTCCATTCCCACAAACAAAACTGATTCTGAACCTTTTACCCTCATTGAAATCCCAACTTTCTCTGCAGATCATATGGCATTTGTAGCTAACTTGAAACAATGCAAAGAGCCCACCTCTTACCATGAAGCTTCTACCAATCTAGCTTGGGTTGAAGCTATGAATAAAGAGCTTTCTGCTCTTGAAAGCAACAAAACTTGGCTTCTTACCACTTTACCTCCAGGAAAGAAGGCCATCAAGTCTATGTGGGTCTTCAGAATCAAATATAACTAAGATGGCACTGTTGACAGGTTTAAAGCCAGGCTAGTTGCCAAGGGCTTTAACCAAGTACTTGGTGTTGATTATCATGAATCTTTCAGTCCAGTAGCAAAGATTGTGACTGTGAGGATTTTCTTGGCACTTGCAGTTAGAAACAACTGGCATGTTCATCAAATTAATGTCAACAATGCCTACTTACATGGCACAATTGATGAAGAGCTTTATATGCTACCTCCTCAAGGCTATTCAAAAGCAAAAGAAGGGGAAGTTTGTAGATTGGTGAAGTCCCTATATGGCCTTAAACAGGCTGGAAGGCAATGGCACATGGAACTATCTACTACTTTGGAGAATGCTGGCTTTCATAGATCTCCATTTGATCATTGTTTATTCACTAAACAGGACACAGATATAGGTCCTGTCAAATATTTCTTAGGCATTGAGATTGCCAGATCACCATATGGTATTATAATCTCACAAGTCAAATACATCTCTGATGTACTTAAGGATGCTGGTTTACAAGATACAACTCCAGTCTCCAGTCCTTTTCCCTCAGGAGTTTTATTAAAAGACAATGGCCAAGAAGCAACTGATGCAGCACAATACAGAAGGATCATTGGCAGACTTCTCTACCTTGGATTCTCTAGGCCTGATATAGCCTATTATACTCAACAACTCAGCCAGTATCTACAGAAACCTTGTGTTCATCACTTTGATGCAGCTGTTCATGTGTTAAGATATCTCAAGGGCACATTGCACTTGGGGTTATTTTATCCTTGTGAATCACAATCTGCAAATGAAATTCAAGCTTATTATGACTCGGATTGGGGAGGCTGTAAGACCACCAGAAGATCATTAAATGGTTTTTGCATTTTCCTTGGTTCTTCACTTGTCTCATGGAAAACCAAAAAGCAATCTGTTGTGAGCAGATCTTCTGCTGAGGCAGAATACAGAAGTATTGCTTCATTGTGTGGAGAGCTCAAATGGATTTCTTATTTGCTAATTGAGTTCAATTTTCAATTGCAACTCCCTATTGCAGTTTCTTGTGACAGTCAAGCTGCAATAGCTATAGCCAAAAATCCTGTTCTTCATGACACCACCAAACACATTGAGATTGATGTTCATTATGCTCGAGAATGTGTTGGACAGAATTTCATCAACTTACAACATATCTCCACTCACTCACAACTTGCTGACATCTTCACAAAAACATTGTGCTTCTCTCAAATGCTTCCTGCTCTTTCCAAGATGAACCTTCGAGATCTTACACAGCTTCATCTTGAGGGGGGCATGTTGGAGTAAGCATTTTCCACCTCAGCAAGCAGTTAATGAGTCATTTAAGCTCAATGGCCAACTTATCAAATCTGTTATAACAGATTCTGGCAGGCAGTTATTTCAGTCAACCATATTGACTCTTATCCACCGGATCCTCTCTTCTTCTTTCTTTGTTTTCTTTTCTGTATATAAGGAACTCATTCCTCCATTGTAATCAATTAATTCTCATTTAATAAGAATCTTGATTCCTAATTTGATTCAAGTTAGTTCAATACTTACTTTAAAATGCAATAAATTCAGAATGTACTTGCATTTTTATGATTTACTTACTTTAAAAATGCGACGAATTAGTATTCACTTATTCTTAAAATGTTTAAAGTGATTTATGTTAGATTTATGAGCAATATTTTTAGAAAATGTATAAGTACTTTTGGTGAAATTAAAGTTTCATATATAATCTCTATAAATTTTTCTAATATTTTTAAGATTAATGGATACTCAAATCTCCCCTAACCTCCTTTGAGTCCGTTGCTAGTTGCGGAATGTGCTAATATTTGATTTATAAGCATGATAGAGAAGCCTCATCTTTTAAATTTGCCACATATATTTATTTGATAACACCCAATTCACTTTCTTCAAAATCAATTGCACGATCATGATTTACTTACTTTTTTTTTTTTTGATTGTGATGAATTTATGATTCACTTACTTTAAAATCAGTTATGCGTTTAGGATTTACTTACTTTGAAATGTTTAAAGTGATTTATGTTAGGTTTATGAGCAATATTTTTAGAAAACTGAAATTAAAGTTCGTGTATATAATTTCTATAAATTTTTCTACTATTGTTTTTTAGGATTAGTGGATACTCAAGTCTCCTAACTTTTTTTTAAGTCCGTCGCTAGTTGCGGGATGTGCTAATATTTGATTTATAAACACGATACAAAAACCTCATCTTTTTAATTTGCCACATTGGACATATATTTAATTGATAACACCCAACAGTACATGCATATATTCAACAATCAAATTATACAACAATTAATGGATAAATTTTCACAAAATGATTCAGAGAAAGTACAATCTTAATCCTTCCAAAGACATTAATTAATTAATTTCTTAATCTTGTTACAATGGAATCTAAAAAATTCTAACAAGAAATTAAAGAAAGGAAATGGATGGAATTGTTTCCTTTTCTCTTTCTCTTTCTGTGATGGATCATCTCAATCTCAATCTGAATGTGCAACTAAATTCCTAAACATAAATTAAAACAGAAATAGTGATTATGATGTATAATTAAGCTTCTAAAAAGCCAGTCAACCTAAGAATTGAATTCCTAACTTGGCTCAAATCCCTACCCTTCAATGTTCTTCCATTTCCAGTACAAACAGAGTAAGCCATTTTCCCCTCAATTCTCCTCCCAATTATAAGATGCGGCGGCACCATTTCCTCTCCGTCGTCGTAATCCTCTTCGAAATCCTCCGAATCGGACAATTTGAACACATTGCTCGGAATATTAACAGGAACGGAAGCCGAGCACGATTTCTTCTTCCTCTGCTTCTTCTTCTTCTTGTTGGAGCTGTGATTACAGAAACTCCGATTGGAGGTATCTCGATCCATATCGTCGAATTGGAGGAAGTAGTTCTTGTCGGAGAAGATAATCTCCGATTCCTGAAACTCTTCGGCCATGAGTGAAATTGAAATTGAAATTGAAATTAAAGAAGAGAGAGAGAAGGATGGAATGGAACAGTAATGAATGGAGAAAAGAGAAGAGAAGGAGGGGGGTTGGATTTATAGGGAGAGAATCTGAATAATCGTATTGAGTACACTTTTGAGAGAGATGGCGTCACTCTGTGGAGGAGTTGAGTGCGGTCCCCGCTTTCTCTCTCTTCTCTACTGTTTACTTCTCTCTCTAGAATGAGTGAAAGAAAGAAAGGGGTTTGATTTAATGTGTGGGTTTGGGTCAATGGATTATAAATTGTTTTGTGAGTGCAAGTTTTAAAATATAATTTATCATTTTAATTAAAAATAATAGAAAAAAGTAAGTCGGCTGGCTGGCTGGCTGAATTCAGCTACTCATTGTTTTCTTGAGGCTCACGGGTTTTAGTTAGGCCACTACTCAACTCTCTATCTAGCTTCTACACTTTGATCTTCATTTATAAACATACCATAAATGATATATTACTTTTGGCTTAATACATCATTTGCCTCCATGAACTTATCTAAAAAGTTTGATTGGCACCCTGAACTTTCAAAGTGTTCCGATAGCCTTCTGAACTTGCAAAAAAATGTTCAGTTAGCCTTCTGAACTTGCGTAAAACGTAATCAATTGATCACTCGGTCGTAAAAAAGTAAGTTAAATGCGGAAGATGTATTCCATGAGTCTTATAAAAAGCAAAACGACCAAAATCGGAATATACGATTCTAATATTAGAGAAGACAAGTAGTATAGTTGAGCAAGCAATAACTTCATTTTTAATCTATTTTTTAATTATGCAATAACATTCTAAGATATATGGAATACATCTTCCGCAATTAACTTACTTTTTTACGACCGAGTGATCAATTGATTACGTTTTATGCAAGTTCATGGGCTAATTGAACATTTTTTGCAAGTTCATGGGGCTATCGGAACACTTTGAAAGTTCAGGAGGCCAATCAAGCTTTTTGGACAAGTTCATGGGGCAAATGATGTATTAAGCCATTACTTTTATATATTAATACATTAAATTTTAAGTAAAGAATAAAAATAAAAACTCTTTTTCTAAAAATTATAAAAATAAATCTTGGAGTTTAGTTGATGTGTGCGTAGTTTAAAATTTTGTAAAAAAATTGTGTTTTGTATAATTTACAAATTCAAACATTCGGTAAAAAGTTGTTATTGTGACTATTTATTCTAAAAATGAGTGATTTGGAACAATTAAAAAAAACTGACTTGGCTAATTATATCATGTATAAAATTTAATTTTATTAAATTAATTAAATCACAAGTATTATTTAATATAGAAATTAATTCACATATTGTTTAACTGCAAACTTCACAGAATAATAATGACGTTTTTATAAGTAACATTTTTATAAGTAAGTCAAACCGACATTTCTCAAAGAAAATCTTATAGTTTAAGAGTGTAGGATTACCTCCATTTGTTTTTTTTTTGGTTCGTAAGGGTATCCTATCGCCGACAATAATAATTATTCCTTTTCGCATATGGTTTGTACCTCTATGAGTGGAACTGCTAGCGACGAATTTTTTTTTCCATTCCCAATGGTAAGAAACCCTAACCTTTGGTTAAGGGAAGATGAGTCTTTACCACTCCACCACAACACCGTAAATATATACTTTTTTCCAATAAAATCATTTATTTTTTTTGCGTGACAATTGTTAAAAAAATCCAGTGATATTTCTTTTTTATAAATTAATAAAACCTGAAATTCTAATTTATAAACTGTTAAATCAGGAAATCATTTTTGTAAATACTTAAAATTATAAGATTATCATATTTATTTGAAGAGATTTCGTCAGAAAATCTAGTAATTTATTGAATGGTTATTTATGGGAAAATGTAGCTGAATCTTAGAGGTGAAGAGTTGTTAATAATAGTAGTACAGTAATTAATTTGTGATTGAATGTATTTGGAGAAGGAAACATGAATGTGGCTACAATATTAACTGTATACGTTTTCTTTCGTTCAAATTTGGAGTAATTAATTATTTGATGACATGCTGTAATACTAACTACATAATTACCACACTCAAAAGCCACGCGGGATAAAATCTCACTCGGCTAATTTTGTAGTAATAAATTTTTGGATTAAAGAGTAAAAATATCCTATTATTTTGGATGAGGAGTAATTTTATTTTTAATATTTAAAATTGTACAATTTATCCCGACTATTGATAAATTGGGTCAATTTGAAATATAATTCATCAAATTGTCTTCTCGGTCATGAATCATGTCATATACACTTCTCGGTCTCCGCTTTCTCTGATGCGGGCATCTCTCGACTAACAATGACCCCGAAGCTAAAGGACGAGAAGCTTAGTATCAAAGCTAGCTAGGGCTATGGAGAGCCATCCAAGGAGGAAGGAAGCAACGACAATCATCAAAACACACGGAGCGTTTCTGTCGTTACGCGGAGCGTGAAGAGCCCCAATCCGGGAAGAGAGTCCGGAAGGTCATCCACGTGGGGCGCACCATCAGCCACGCGGAGCTTGGATCAAGCCTTCGGACTAATGAGTTTCAGGAGACCGACTACGCGGAGCGTGTCCTCACGGACGCGGGTGTACCTGGCCAAAGATTACTTCCTTTCCAAGTTCTGGCTGTTGGGAACAAGTTCTGCCACCCTCTAATTACTGTTTTTCCACTCCTTAATTACACATTTGCCACTCCCTAATTGCAATTATATCACTCCTACATTTACACCTATGCCACATCTTTATACTTAACCCAATTTACCCTTAGCTTGTTACCTTTAATTAGTTATGTTCTTTACCCTTATTGTATACCCTTAATATTGATAAATTGGGTCAATTTGAGAAATAATTCATCAAACTGTCTTCTCGGTCATTAATCTTGTCATCTACACTTCTCGATCTCCGCTTTCTCTGATGCAGGCATCTCTCGACTAACAATGACCCCAAAGTTACAGGATGAGAAGCTTAGTGTCAAAGGTAGCTAGGGCTATGGAGAGCCATCCAAGGAGGAGGGAAGCAGCGACAATCATCAAAACACGCAGAGCGTGTCTGTCGTTACGCAGAGCGTGAAGAGCCCCAATCCGGAAAGAGAGTCCGAAAGGTCATCCACGCGGGGCGCACCATCATCCACGTGGAGCTTGGATCGAGCCTTCGGACTAATGAGTTTCAGGAGGCCGACTACGGGGAGCGTGCCCTCATGGACGTGTGGCGTACCTGGCCAAAGATTACTTCCTTTCCAAGTTCTGGCTGTTGGGAACAAGTTCTGCCACCCTCTAATTACTGTTTTGCCACTCCTTAATTACACCTTTGTCACTCCCTAATTGCAATTCTACCACTCCTACATTTACACTTATACCACCCATTTATACTTAACCCAATTTACCCTTAGCTTGTTACCTTTAATTATTTATGTTCTTTACCCATGTTGTAATTTGGCAATTAGGTTTTAGATGATATAAATTCAACTATTTCTTTGTAATTCCTTAACTTTTTTATCAATCAAATTATAATCTTCTTCAAGAAGCTTTGTTAAGGTTTTTCACCTTTAACAATGGGGATATCTTATTCCTATGGATTTAGTCCATAAAACCTGGGATTCACTTCTTCTAGTTTAGCTAGAGAAGAAATATCTTTGTAATATACAACGGTACCAGCTTCTCTAAAAAAAAAGTCACTTTCACCGGAAGAAAGTGGGATGATTTTGTTAATCTATCCACAATTACCTATATAGAATCATTACCATGTTATGTACGAGGTAATCCACTGAAAAAATCCATTGTAATATGTTCCCACTTCCACTACGGAATAGGAAGTGGTTGTAAAGTACCAGCAGGTCGTTGATGTTCTGCTTTGACTTGTTGGCAACTTAAACATCTACCCACATATTCAGCTATCTCCTTTTTCATTCCTTTCCACCAGAAATGCTCTCGAAGATTCCTGTACATTTTAGTACTCCCAGGGTGCATTGCATATGATGAATCGTGAGCTTCTTCTAATATCTCCTTCTTGATATCATTAACATTTGGAACACACATTCTATCTCCAAACATTAACATGCCATCTTCTATTACTTTATATTCAATCTTTTTCCCTTTTATAACGTCTTTCTTGATTTTTTCTAAAAATTCATCTTGATTTTGAGCTTCTTTAATTCTGTCTCGAAGAATCGATCTCACCTTCAACATTGCACATAATACTGCCTCATCTCCACAAACCAGTTCAACATTCATAGCTCTCATATGAAGCAATAAAGGCATTCTCACTGATCTTATAACTTTCCCTATAGCACCAGAAAATTCACACACCAAATAATTATAATATATATTAATATCTAGGTATAAATTCTAGAAATTTAGACACTGACGTGACATGTTTTCTAGCAGTAGGAAGATGAAGAATCAAGAGATAAAGAGAGGCAGAAGAGAAATATATTGTGATTTGGAGAAATGGTGCAAATTTCGTGCAATTTAAAGGAAGATAGGAAGATCAAAAGTCTTAAAATCATTAATGGAGGAGCTGCCAACCGTTTCGCGTCACCAAGGAGAAAGGGGGGAGAGACCTTTCGTGTAAGGAGGAAGTGGGAAGGTTAGGGGTATTATGTGAAAGTCACATAAAAACAGTCTAGATATTTAGTAGGTTGAGCAAATGGGTTAAATATCTAAATGAGCCTCCCATTTGACTCATTTTTGTAATTTACCCATTATTTAATAGGATTATCTAGGATTTTAAAATGACAAAAAGGGTAGATAGGTCTTTCCCTTTTAAAACAATTATATTTTTTTTTTTGCTATATAAATGAATTTGTGGTTATATTTTGGGTTAATGAAAGTTTATCAGATTTTTTTTTGTTAATTGATTATTATTAAAGCAGATTTTACATTCCATAAAAGGATCAAGCACATAGATAGACGAGTTCTTATATTAAGCATCGGGTTTTTCACGTCACTCGGAGGACTTCCAATTCACATTTAAACACGTGTATTGTAACTCTACGTAATAATTAAAATAGTGGGGCCTCTTATAATATACGTGGGTCCATGTTACACGTGTCAAAATATGTATGGAAGGTCTTCCATTTGACATGGAGAACCCGGTGCTTCTAATAATTTGCCTAGATTTAGAGTGCTATTTTATTCGACAGTTTTTATTTGGCAAAATCCATAAAACCGCTACCTGTTTCTACTAGACAGCAGATTGCAGAAATTTTCATCAAACAATTACCAATTTAAACTTTTTATGTTTTACATAACAAATTGAGTGTATATTCCACATACAATCCAGTTTGAGGGGGGCTAATAGGATTATCTAGGACTTTAAAATAACAGAAAAGGTATATAGATCCTTTCCCTTTACTAGTCATTATATTTTTTTTCGCTATAAACGAATATGTGGTTATGTTTTGGTTTAATGGAAGTTTATCATTTTCTCATTTTTGTTAATTGATATGGTATCAGAGCAGATTCTACATTCCATGAAATGACCAAACACATAGATTTAGATTGTTATTTTGTTCGAGAGAATTTTTTTGCAAAAATCATAAAACCGTTACCTGTTTCTATTAGACAGCATATTGCTAGACATTTTCACCAAACCATTACTAATTAAGACTTTTTCTGTTTTACTTAACAAATTGGGTGTACATTCCATATATAGTTCAGTTTGAGGGGGCTAATAGGATTATCTAGGATTTTAAAACAACAGAAGGGATAGATAGATCTTTTCTCTTTACTAGCCATTGTAATTTTTTTTTACTATATAAACGAATATGTGGTTATGTTTTGGTTTAATAAAAGTATATTAATTTCCATTTTTGTTACTTGATATGGTATTAAAGCTGATTCTACATTCCATGAAAGGACCAAGCACATAGATTTAGACTACCATTTTGTTCGAGAGAATTTTTTTAGTAAAAATCATAAAATCGCTGCCTGTTTCTACTAGACAACAGATTGCAGACATATTCATCAAACCATTTCCAATTAACTTTTTCTGTTTTACTTAACAAACTGTGTGTATGTTCCATATACAGTCAAGTTTGAAGGGGGCTAATAAGATTATCTAGGACTTTAAAGGGTTCGTGTTTTGATGCAATTTAAAAACTCAGAAATGTTATAAAATATTATTGTTGACTATTTTTTCAAAAAAAAAGAGATTTGGAGTAATTAAAATGTTTAATTTTCAAATTACCTTATACATAAGGTTCAATTTTTCAAATTAATTAGATTACAAGTATTGTTTGATCGAAAATTAACTCAAATATTGTTTAAGTGGAAACTTCACCACTCTCAAACTTTTAAATCACAAAAATATTTTTGCAGATCGATCAAACCATATTGATTCTTTTTTATATTTTTCTCTAAAACAAGATCACATAGTTTAAGAGTATGGATGGTTACCTCCATTGAAAATCATTCATTTTTTTTTTTTGCTGCATAACAATTGTTAAAAAAATCAGTAATATTTCAATCTCATTGTATCTGGGGATGGTAATAGGCACAAATTTTATGGGTATCTCACACTACTCAATCTTAATAGAATTATCTAAACAGTCGTATAAAAAGTGTGAAACCGAGATGAGATGTAAAATATAAAATAATAGTGACATGTATATATGATATATGAATGCGATTATCCCCTTAGTTGCCTGTCTTGTATTGTGGAGAAAAAATGAAAATTTTTCAAATGAACATATTTTTAAGTGGCATTTTTTATATTAATTTTGAGTTATTTAGAAATTTTAATGTTTAAGTTTGAATTTCTTTATTAAATTTGTGATTTGTTTTTTTTAAATATTTAGAACATCTTATTTTATTTATATTCGTTAAATTTATAACTTATTTGATTATCTATGGATTCTTGATGGGTAATCACGAATTAAATAAACATGAATAAGATTCAAAATGTATACTAATTAGAGTAATGTAACGAGAGTCGTAGTTCTAATCATAAAGGTTAAGTGCGCAAGGGTATGTTGTTATTACATGTACTTTACCTGTTGTCATCCCCAATTGTATCGGTAGGTCGTAATATATAAAAACATTTTAAGACAAAAAAAAAACTCAAATTCCTCTTATTTACTAATGATTATGGTGAAAAATCTATATTTATAAATTAAGAAAACCATAAACTCATGTTTTCAAAATTTTAATGATGTAGATTAAGTCGATGTGAATGGTTTTAATCGTAAACCGCTAAAGAATACAATTTTCTCAAGCTTAACTTGAAGGTTGAATAAACCCAAAGGATGAAATCCTTACTCCAATGGAGGCTCAAAGTTTAATATTATCAAAAAGTTGGTTTTCAATACAAAATGAGAGGTTTTTATACCTTCTTTAAAAATATAGGATAAAGGCTAAAAGCCCATAATAAGGTTACAAGTCTAGTAATACTCTTAGGGGTAAAATAGGGGAAAGGAACAAGTAATGGAAACAATGTAATTAATGTGTAGTGGCAAGATAGTAAATAAGAGGTAGCAGCATTTGTCCCCCCCTCTTGAAGAACTTGGAGATGAAGCATTCTCTAACGTGGGGTCGTTCGGCGTATTGTGTCCCACGCTCCGCGTGGTTGAGCTTCTGAACTTGGCTCGTCTTGATTGGTCTCTCCATGCTCCGCGTGTTTGAACCCACGCTCCGCTTGTTTGAGTTTCTGGTCTTAGCTCTCCTTGCTTGGATCTCCCTCGCCTTCACGAGCGTTGAGCCCACGCTCCACGTGTCCTGTTCCACGCTCCGCGTGACTCTACTCCTGGTCACTTGAGCAAGAGATGTCCTCATCATTCTCTCCTTCTTTGAAAGAGTTGGACTCCATCTCATGTCCCTTGGTTGGCAACGTTCCCTCCGGCTTCCACAAGCTTACATCCTGCACATTGAAAAAGGGTGAAATATTCCTAAGCCAATTTGGAAGGGCTATATTGTATGCATTAGCGTTGATCTTCTTGACCACTTTGTATGGTCCGTACTTCCTCGGTCTCAACTTGCTACTCCTGGTGTGCACAAGTCTCTCCTTCCCCAAATACACCAACACGGCATCACCAACCTCAAACTGAATGTCTTTCCGGTGCTCATCAATTTTGGCCTTGATCTTACTATTTTTCTCCTCAATTCGATGCTTCACTTCTTAATGCATTTGGTGATATTTATTAGCCAAGTGTTGGGCAGCCACACTCTTCTTCTCCCCTTTTAGAACATCTCCCAAGTCAAGCGGATGGTTATGTGCCTTTGTGTATACAACCTCGAATGGAGCTTTCTTAGTAGTGGAGCTCACGACTGAATTGTAAGCAAACTCGGCTTGCGATATCACACAATCCCACATTTTCGGCTTGTCCTGGCACTTGCTTCTTAAGAGATTTCCCAAGGTCCGATTGACCACTTTATTTTGTCCATCCGTTTGTGGATGAGCTGTGGTGATAAACTTCAACGTGGCGCCAAGAATAGCCCAAAGAGTCCACCAAAAATGACTGACGAACTTCGTGTCCCTATCTGACACAATACTCTTTGGGACCCCATGTAACCTTACCACTTTTTGGAAGAATAGCTTGGCGATCACGGTGGCGTCATTAGTCTTGCAACACGGTGTGAAGTGTGCCATTTTTTAGAATCGGTCCACCAGCATGAAGATAGAGTCCATACCACACCGAGTCCTCGGTAGCCTTAACACGAAGTCCATGGAGAGATCTTCCCAAATAGTTTCTAGAATTGGGAGGTGCATACGCAAATTGGCATTAGTGGCATGTCCCTTGGACGTTTGACAACTTTCACACCTCTCCATAATATAAGTCACGTCTGTCCTCAACTTAGGCCAATAGTAGCTGAAACTCACCACCTCAAACGTCTTATCTCTATTGGCCTTGATCTTACTATTTTTCTCCTCAATTTGATGCTTCACTTCTTAATGCATTTGGTGATATTCATTAGCCAAGTGTTGGGCAACCACACTCTTCTTCTCCCCTTTTGGAACATCTCCCAAGTCAAGCGGATGGTTAGGTGCCTTTGTGTATACAACCTCGAATGGAGCCTTCTCTGTAGTGGAGCTCACGGCTGAATTGTAAGCAAACTCGGCTTGCGCTATCACACAATCCCACATTTTTGGCTTGTCCTAGCACTTGCTTCTCAAGAGATTTCCCAAGGTCTGATTGACCACTTCAGTTTGTCCATCCGTTTGTGGGTGAGACGTGGTGCTAAACTTCAACGTGGCGCCAAGAATAGCCCAAAGAGTCCACCAAAAATGACTAACAAACTTCGTGTCCCTATCTGACATAATACTCTTCGGGACCCCATGTAACCTTACCACTTCCCGGAAGAATAGCTTGGCGATTATGATGGCATCATTAGTCTTGCAATATGGTGTGAAGTGTGCCATTTTTGAGAATCGATCCACCACCATGAAGATAGAGTCCATACCATGCTGAGTCCTCGGTAGCCTTAACATGAAGTCCATGGAGAGATCTTCCAAAATAGTTTCCGGAATTGGGAGGTGTAGACGCAAACCGGCATTAGTGGCGTGTCCCTTTGATGTTTGATAACTTTCACACCTCTCCACAATATAAGTCACGTCTCTCCTCAACTTAGGCCAATAGTAGCTGAAACTCACCGTCTCAAATGTCTTGTCTCTACCAAAATGACCTCCTAAAACTCCTCTATGTAACTCCCGAATCACTCGCTCTCGTATTGACGTGCCTAGAAGACACAAATGACTGCCCCTCATGAGGAACCCATCAACTAACTGATATTCGCCACCCTCGGTTTCACTTCTACACTTCTCCCATACATTTCTAAAGTCCGGATCATCACGGTACTCCCCATTGATATGCTCAAAATCCACTAACTCCAATGCCACTATTTTTAGTAGTGCCACTCTTCAACTCAAGGCATCCGCCACCTTGTTTTATTGACCCGCTTTGTGGAGAAGCTTATAGGGGAACTTATCCATAAAAGTGGACCATCTAGCATGCATAGAGCTCCATGGTTGTTTTTTACTTCCCAAGTACTTGAGGGCTTAGTGGTCGGTGTATAACATGAACTCCTTCCCAATGAGATAGTGCTCCCAAGTCTTGAGAGCCCACACTACCGTATAAAACTCCTTATCGTAGTTGGCCCACTTTTGTTGTGACTCACACAATTTCTTGCTGAAGTATGCAATGAGATGCCTCTCTTGCATCAATACTCCTCGAACTCCTACTCCACTTGCATCGTATTCTACCTTGAAGAGCTTGTCAAAATCTGGAAAAGCCAATACCAGAGCCGTACTTAGCTTCTCCTTAATTAATGCAAAACTTCTCTCTTGTTTGTCTTCCCACTTGAAGCCTCTTCCTTTCTTCAAACACTCGGTCATGGGAGCTACGATAGCACTGAAATTTCGGATGAACCGTCTATAAAATGTGGCTAACCCATGGAAGCTTATAATCTCCCCAACGGCCTTCAGAGTCGGCCATTCCCGGATAGCCCTCACTTTCTCTCCATCAACCCGGATTCCATTCCCACTCACAACATACCCGAGGAACACTAGACTCTCCATCATAAAATCACATTTCTTCGTGTTAGCAAATAGTTGGTTCTCATGGAGTAATGTCAACACGGCTCTCAAGTGTTCCACATGTTCTTCTAACGTCTTACTATGGATGAGGATGTCATCAAAGTAGACCACCACAAACCTCCCAATCACCGACTGAAGGACTTGGTTCATCAACCTCATAAAAGTGCTTGGTGCATTGGTCATCCCGAACGGCATCACTAGCCAGTCATACAATCTATCACGCATCTTCCACTCATCTCCCGCCTTAATATGGATTTGGTGGTAGCTGCTCCTCAAATCAATCTTCGAAAAGACCTTGGAACCACTCAATTGGTCCAATATGTGATCAAGTCGGGGAATCAGAAACTTATACCGGATAGTGATCTTGTTGATGGCTCAACTATCCACACACATCCTCCACGAGCGATCGTTTTTAGGGGTCAACAATGTCGGAACTGCACACGGGCTCATGCTTTCTCTCACATACCCCATCTTCACTAGCTCCTCCACCTTCTCCTTCATAATCTCACTCTCCTTCGGGCTCATTCGGTAATAAAAAAGACTAGGCAAACTAGCTCTCGACACAAGATCAATGTGGTGTTGAATGTCCCTTAGGGGTTGTAATCCATGTGGTAGCTCTTCCGGAAAGACATCTCGAAATTCATTAAGTAATCTTCCCGCATCCTCCGGAACCTCTCCTTCTTCACTTCCTACCCCATTTGATGGCGTACTAGTTTTCACCATCACTACATAGACTATTTGGCTTTCATCACACTCGTTGATAAACGACTTGTGAGTAGGGCAAACAATCAAGGTAGATTTGCCTTTCGCCTTCTCTTCCCCCACAATAGGTGTGAGCATATACCGAACCCCATCCTTCACAAACCGATAGGTGTTCCTCCACCCAACATGAGTTGCATCTCTATTAAATTGCTAAGGGCATCCCAATAGTAGGTGGCAAGCATCCATCTCCACAACATCATAATAAACCTTATCTCGGTACTCCCCAATCTCAAGAAGTACCCTACATCTTTGGGTGACTTTCATCTCCCCCACATTCTTGATCCTCCCCCACATTATACGGACTAGGATGTGCCTCAATACTCAATCCAAACCTCTTGGCTGTGGTGTCACTAATTATGTTCTCTTCGCTACCATTATCTATGATAACGTTGCACTTCATCCCTTGCACAAAGCATCGAGTCCGGAATAGTCAGTGTCTTTGGTTTGCTTCCACTTTACTTGAGACCAAGAGTCTCCTCACTACATGTATAGCTCGACCACCATCATATTCTACATCCTCGTCTCGTCATCAATCGGATCACAACACGCATCCCCCTCGTCTTTATAGTCATCTTCATCGTCATACCGCTCTACCATGTTAGCACTTCTTCTATTAGGGGATTCATTAGAGCGATGACCCGACTCGTTGCATAGGGGTTATTACCCCTAGGAGGTTATGCCACCCTAAAAGGCATTACATCCCCACTAAGTGCGTTACCCGTATTAGGGGCCTTGGCATCACTCGAACTAGCAACTCTCTTACGCTTATCAACTCCCTTGGAAGCTCCTCTTTCACTATACACATTCTCACTTCCGGCTCTCCTATACCCATCATGTGCCCTTAAACTTAATTGAGATTCGGGCTTCGAAGTAAAGTTTCGAGCTCTTAAACCGATAGGCCACTTACCGAACTTTCCGATCTTCCGGTATGCCCGTGTAATCGAAGAACCTCTCTACCTCAAGCAACCAATCAAGGAATCCCTCTATGTCAAGCTCCCCTCCAAACGAAGGTAGATGAACTTTCATTTTGAAGGCATCATCCCTCTCAAAGTTTCCTCCACACCTAATTCTCCCATTTGGCTCATCTCTATATCCGCCTCTCTCATTATCACGACCCCCATACTGATCATTCATACCAAAAGTTCCCATTCCATGACCACCTACATCATCATTATGCAAAAATATCCAAATTCCCAACACGCACATGCATGGGACCAACATCATTTACATTTATAGCACCGCCTATATCTACCATCCACAACATGTTCATCATTTCATATTCCCATAATTCTAACAATCCTAAGCAACTCAAAATCATCAAATAAGTCGTCGTCACTATCACTATCAGCGTTAGGATGCCTTACCTCATGAACCCGAGGGTCCAGTGGTTGTGGTGCATAATCTCGTCTAGGAGGTGGTGTCGGTTATCGATCGGGTTGGGGTCGGGGTGGCTCTTCTTGCCTCCAGTGTGGTTCTCCAACGGGTTGAGCACATGTATTTCGGATCTCCAAGGTGAGTCTTTCAATATCAAGGGCCATCTCTCGCATACTCATCTCGTGTTTCTCTTCTATTCCTTGCATCTGCTCACCCATTGCCTTCACACTTGATTCCAATGCATCAACTCGTTGTTCGTGGGATCCCGTGGCTTCGTTTTGGATACGTGGTTGAACCATTTCCGAGAAAAAGTCTCCGGGGAAGGAAAACGACTCGGCTCTGATACCAACTGATGTAGATTAAGTTGATGTGAATAGTTTTAATCGTAAACCGCTAAAGAATACAATCTTTTCAAGCTCAACTTAAAGGTTGAATAAACCCAAAGGATGAAATCCTTGTTCCAATGGAGACTCAAAGTTTATTATTATCAAAAAGTTGGTTTTCAATACAAAATGAGAGGTTTTTATACCTTCTCTAAAAATAAGGGATAAAGACTAAAAGGCCATACTAAGGTTACAAGTCTAGTAATACTCTTAGGGGTAAAATAGGGGTAAGGAACAAGTAATGGCAACAATGTAATTAATGGGTAGTGGTAAGACAGTAAATAAGAGGTAGCAGCACTTGTCCCCCTTTTGAAGAACTTGGAGAGGAAGCATTCTCTAACGTAGGGACGCTTCGCGTACTGTGTCCCATGCTCCGCGTGGTTGAGCTTCTGAACTTGGCTCGTCTTGGTTGGTGTCTCCACGCTCCACGTGTTTGAGTTTCTGGTCTTGGCTTTCCTTGGCTGGATCTCCCTCGCCTTCACGAGCGTTGAGCCCAAGCTCTGCGTGGCTCTGCTACTGGTCACTTGAGCAAGAGATGTCCTCATCATTCTCTCCTTCTTTGAAAGAGTTGGACTCCATCTCATGTCCCTTGGTTTGCAACGTTCCCTCCAGCTCCCACAAGCTTACATCCTGCACTTTAAAAGATGGTGAAATCTTCCTGAGCCAATTAGGAAGGGCTATATGGTATGCATTGGTGTTGATTTTCTTGACCACTTTGTATGGTCCGTACTTCCTCAGTCTCAACTTGCTACTCGAGACGTGCACAAGTCTCTCTTTCCCCAAATACACCATCACCTCATCACCAACATCAAATTGAATGTCTTTATACATGAAAAGTAGTTTTTTTTTTAATAAAAGTCGGAAATATTTATTTTATTATAAAAAAAAAACAAACAACAAGTAAGCCAAATGTCCCATAAAATCTACTGATAATTTATTGGTTATTTTTGTTAACATTTACTAAAAAAAAAAAAAAGTAAATCTAAGCTAAGGTTTTTAGCATGAAACAAGTTTGACCATTTTATAAAATTATAAGCATAGAATTTTTGAAGGTATAAGCATAGAAAGTTCATTTCCTCTAATAATTTTAGATGCAAAGCTATTTCTTATGCCATAATTTAATTTAGATTTAATTGTTACTGTTCAAATATCATTTATGCTCATTTATCCAAACCAATTTTAAATTAGTAAGTTATATGTTGTTATGCTTTTTTTTAAACATATTGTTAATTATGTGCACTGCCATTATTAATTTTATTTTTGTAATCTTTAATATTTTGGATTCATTTTTTTTATAGTTTATCGGATTGATCGATTTGGAACTTGTTAATTTATCGGATTTATCGATTTGGAACTTGTTAATTTATCGGATTTATCGATTTGTAACTTGTGATGGATTCTATACATGTTCATCTTCCAAATAAATTCATTTGAATATGAATTAGATGGAATTCCATTTGAACGGATGGAGTACCTGCATTTTTTTTTATGGGAAATTGTAGCTGAATTTGATGGGAGTAGTACAGTAATTAATTTATGAATATGATTGAATGTATTTGGAGAAAGGAAATGTCACATGAATGTGGCTACAATATTAACTCTGTACCTTTTCTATCATTAACCTGTCGAGTAATTAATTATTGGCTTAATATATCATTTGCTCCCTGAACTTGTCCAAAAAGCTTGATTGGCCTTCTGAACTTGCAAAAAATATTCAATTAGCCCCTGAACTTGCGTAAAACGTAATCAATTGATCACTCGGTCGTAAAAAAGTAAGTTAAATGCGAAAGATGTATTCCACGAGTCTTATAAAAAGTAAAACGACCAAATTCAGAATATACGATTCTAATCTTAGAGAAGACAAGTTGTATAGTTGAGCAAACAATAACTTCCTTTTTAATCTATTTTTTAATTATGCAATAACATTCTAAGATACGTGGAATACATTTTCCGCATTTAATTTACTTTTTTTTATGACGGAGTGATCAATTGATTACGTTTTATGCAAGTTCAGGGAGCTAACTGAACATTTTTTGCAAGTTCAGAGGGCTATCAGAACACTTTGAAAGTTCAGGGGGCCAATCAAGTTTTTTAAACAAGTTCAGGAGGCAAATGATGTATTAAACCTTAATTATTTGATGACTTGTTGTAATACATCATTACCACATCATAAATTCTCACGGAAACTAATTTTTTAACATAAAAATAAAAATTTATTATATTTAATATATCAAAATAAAAAGTATCATTTCAAATCATTAAAATAATCTATAATTGAATCTATATTTGTTTGGTAGGAAAAAGTTTAGGTAAGGGTAGGTCTATCCACTCCTAAGGTCAGGGCAAACCACATACCTTAATGAGGGTTTACAGTTGAATTTATAGATCACCTACCAATGAGGGCGAATCTCAAACCTGTCAAGCAGATAATTGAATCTATATTAAATCCACAATTGAATTTATATGATTATTGATGATTTCTTTCTCAATATATAATATTAAACAATATGAAAAATATTTCTATTCCATTCTTTTTCGAAGTGTATTTTTACTATGCGTATAGTTAAAAATGATTGCTTTGCGGTTACCATAAAAACATGAGAGTGAGAATAAAAGTTACCATTCTATACATAGAAGACTAAGTCTAAAGCCGGGCTAAGAAAGTACCCAAGCCGGGTAGAGGCTCATAAGCAGGAAAAGGGTTGGTTTGAATCGGTAAACCGGAAATGCTAGGTTTTTGAATTGTTTACCCGAAAAGATAGTAATTTAAAGAAGCAGAAAGAAGGGTAAATAATTTAAGCAAATATTCAAGACAAGATTGAATGTAAATGAAAAATTGGAGAAAAGATGATGACATTGGAGACACAAAACAAGTGCATAACAGAAATAAAAATAAAAATAAAATGATAAGGAAAACAATTTAATGAGAAACTATAAGAAAAAAAATAAAAAATAAAAAGTGAAATTAGACTTATAAAATAAAAGAGAATGATAGACGGGTTAAGAGCTAATTGAGGATCTTAAGGGGTAAAAATTCTTTACCGATTATACTAAGTTAAAATTTTAAACTGGCTTGCGTTGAGACCATGGCTCCCTCTAACCACAGTGTCGATCCACTAAAGGCTACACTTGGATTAAAATCAACAACCATTATAGCATTATCATGTCAAGCTTGATCAAATATAAAAATTGAAAGAATTTAGGATAAATTCCAAAAAAAACCCATGTGGTTTGATGTTGTTCTAAAAAAACCATTGTGGTTTGTTTTTACAAAAAAAAAAGGACCGTGGTTTCACGGTTACCCGAAAAACGGAAAATGACTTAACACCGTTAAAAGTGCTGACGTGGCAAGGGGTAGAGTTGGAAAAATATTTTATTTTTATTTTCTTTTAATTTTTATTTTTTCTTTTTCTTTTTCTTTTTCTTCTTCATCTCCTCCTCCTCCTCCTCCTCCTTCTTCTTCTTCTTCTTCTTCTTCTTCTTCTTCTTCTTCTTCTTCTTCTTCTTCTTCTCTTCTTCTTCTTTTTTCTTCTTCTTCCTCTCTCTCTTCTCTTCTTCTTCTTTTTTTCATCTTTTTTTCTTTTTTTTTTTTAATTTCCAGAATTCTGGAAAATTTCCAGAATTCTGGAAAATTCCAGAATTTTGGAAATTTTCCAGAATTCTGGAATTTTTTCAGAATTCTGGACGTCTGAAATCCAGACGTTCTTAAGAATTATTAGTAATATATTAGTAAAATTAATATATTAAGTAATTTTTAAATTAGTGTTGTTTGATAACTAGTGTTGTTTGATAACTATATTATATTAAGTATTTAAAATTAATATATTAAGTAATCATTGGATTTTAATTTGTTTAACTATACCATTAGAAAATTTTAGTTAAGTAAAAAAAATCATTTATTTTAATAAGCTAAAATTTTAAATTCAAAATTTTCAATTAAGGTGATATTTGATAAAACTAATCCATAAACATTAAAAAATAAGTAATAAATTTTAACTATTGAATATTATAAATAGTGAAGGTGCAACTATTTGATAAATAAATAATCATCCAATATTTCGAAATTTTAACTTAAAATTTTATGTTGATTTTATCAACTAATATTTTTAAAATTTTAATAATGATCAACATCCAATTTTTTTTAAGAAAATATAGTTCATTATATTAAACCAGCAACATCCTTACAAACAAAAGGCCAAACTGAGGTCGGACAATGTCCGTGTAGAAACATGGGAGATGAAAAGGAATTAGCCCAATTGGCTAGATGGTGGGTAGCCTGGTTCCCCTCTCTATACACAAAGCTAAAATTGCACGAAACAAAGGATGCAGCTAAATCCGCAACACCTCTATACAAAAAATTAAGTGAAGAGAGTGGATAGGTCCCTCGATTTAAAATATCAATTACTACCTTAGCGTCAGATTCAACCTGTATATCTATGAGTTGATTATCCCGAGCAAGACATAGTCCTTCCCAAATGGTGGAGAGTTCGGCCCCTTCCGCTGATTGACATGCCTGAATTTGCTTTCCAGCTGAGAACAGAACAAGCCCCTGATGATCACGAGCAATTACCCCAACCCGCGTGGAGAGGCCATTATCCACCCATGCGACAGCACAGTTTAGTTTTGTGGTGCCTTCTTTGAGGGTCAAGGGGTGAATTGTCGTGGTTATCAGACAGTGAGGGATTATTTGCTTGGTTCCATTCCGACAAGAATCCTAAAGCTTTGGATAAAAGCGTAACCGTGTCCATCTCCTTTCCCTCGAAAATAAACAGGTTACGGATGTACTATAGCCACCAAATAATTATCAAAACCTAGGTCGCTTTCTCTCGGCCCCGATAGCAAACAACATTGTTCGAACCAAGTGACGATATCCAGCGCTTGAACACAATCCCAACGAACGGACAAAGCTGCTGCTTTCCACGCACTCACCGCAATTGGACACTTGGTGAAAATGTGGTGTTAATCCTCCTAATTACATTGGCAACGTTGACAAGCAGGGTTGATGTGGAGGTCCCGATTATACAGGTTTGATGCGCATGGTAAAATCTGGTTCAACAACTTCCAAGCAAAATGAATTGTTTTAGGTGGCACATTCATCTTCCACAGCTGTATCCAGAAATTACGCGCATGCATCAATGAGGAATTCGCCGTTTAGCTTTGTCTTGAGCAAATGATAACATGATCGTACAGAGAATCGACCATTCGGTGTATAACCCCAGTAAAACTCGTCGCAGAAAGCAGAGGGTCTGATGCGGATCTTCAGAATTCAGCAGCTTCAGAAACCTGAAAAACAGAGTTAATTAAATCAGTGTTCCAACGTGTACCTGAGTCACTTATCAGATCCCGAACAAGTGTAGGTCGTATATCCAATTGAAAAATTAACGGGCGATGAGCATTCAGAGTCAGAATCCAGTTGTCATGCCAAATT
This sequence comes from Euphorbia lathyris, assembly GCF_963576675.1. Lineage (NCBI taxonomy): Eukaryota > Viridiplantae > Streptophyta > Magnoliopsida > Malpighiales > Euphorbiaceae > Euphorbia > Euphorbia lathyris. The sequence continues at coordinate 57,313,421 of NC_088915.1, forward strand.
CAGATTTGTTCACCATTGCCGACTCTCCACATCAAGCCGTCACGGATTACATCACGAGCTGTAAATATACTCCGCCACAAATAACTGGGATTTGAGTGCAAAGTCACTTCCTGCAGATCCGTAGTTGGGAAGTATTTAGATTTAAGCACTGCGACATTAAACGACCGTAACCATCGGAACCCGATTCCTCCCTCCCATTTTGTCTGGCATAACGCATCCTAGGCAAGCAAAAAAAATGGTCTTTTGGAGTCGCTCCCTCCCCACCAAAATCGACTTATCAGACGTTGTATTTCAACGCAGAAAGTGTCGGGTAATAGGAAACAAGACATGACGTATGTGGGGATAGACTATATGACTGACTTAATTAGAATCTCTCGCCCCCTGCAGATAATAGTCGCTCTTTCCACCCGGCCACACGTCTATGAATCCATTCTTTTCGAATAGAGAACACTTCTTTTTATTCTGGCCAATAATTGTCGGTAAGCCAGGATATTTAGGGAACTCATCCATGATCTTGACCCATAGGAATGTCGAAATGGTTTCCCTCCTACCCATCGGAACCCCCATACTAAAGAATATCTCTGATTTGTCAAAATTGATGACTTGGCCTGAATATAATTCATACTCAGCCAATAGGTGTCGAAGTTTGACAATTTCAGAGATGGTAGCTCTGCCAAAAATTAGTGAACCATCCGCAAAAAAAATAGGTGAGAGATACTCGGGCTAGACCTTGTAACTCGTAAGCCATGTAGAGAACCATCCAATTCCGCTTTCCTGATATTGGCAGAGAGCGCTTCTGCACAAATAAGAAACAGGTATGGGAAAATAGGACCCCCCTATCTTAATCCTCGAGCTGGTTTTAGCCAGCCTTTTGGTTGCCCGTTGATCAGAAATGACATTGAAATCGAAGATATACACATCATAATTAGCAGAGTGAAGTGAGCAGGAAATCGCATATGGGAAAGCATAATTTCAAGAAAATTCCATTCAATATGATCATGTGCTTTGCTTATATCTAATTTTAGGGAAAAATTACCTCTATTTCCTTTGAATCGGGTTTTCATACTGTGAAAATCCTCAAAAGCTAAGATAGCATTATCCGTGATGAGTCTTCCAGGCACGAAGGTAGATTGAGTGTCATGAATGATGCTGGGGAGAACCGTTTTCAGCTTGTTCGTAAGGACATTGGATATAATTTTGTAGAGAACATTGCACAAGGCAATATAGCGAAAATCCTTAACAGTCACTCGTTCCTTAATCTTCGGAATAAGAGTAATCATAGTATGATTCAGATTCGAAGGCATTTGTCCTGAGTTTAGACATTCCAGAATGAGAGAATTTACCTCAGGGCCTACAATGTGCCAACACTATTGGTAGAAAATTGGTGGCATACCGTCAGGGCCAGGTGCCTTGGTTGGATGCATCTGTTTCAGCGCCTTGAGCACTTCCTCACTTTGGAAAGGTGATGATAGGGACCGAGTCGACTTCCTTTGTAAACGGCCATCCTGATGGCGGGTTAGAGCTGCTGAATAGAGTAGCGAAATAGTCTGATACTACCTCACTTACCAGATTGTCGCCTTCCTTCCAAACCCTGTCGAAATCCTGAATCCTTCGAATTCTATTCGTACGTCTCCTGGCCGAACATTTAGCATGAAAGTAACCAGTGTTTTCATCCCCTAACTTAAGCCAATCAGATTTCGCCTTCTGCTGCCATTTAATTTCCTCACATTTGATTGGGATGGACCTTTTGACTTTCATGTAAAGTCCAATCAGATTTGGGTAAATTTTCTTTTATATCAAATGGTAGAAATAAGTTTATCGGATCTCAACTTCATACAAGAAGGGCTTTAAGAGTTGTTCCACGTAAAATGTTTAAACATTCCAAAGTGTTAATATGACTGGTCCACAACATTTATTACTAGCTATCCAACTTTCAATTGTTAAACATCTTAACATTGGGCTAAAAAGGACTTCTTCAACTCAGGGCCGGTCCTGACATTTTATGGGTTCTGGGCGAAATAATAGATAATGGACCCTTAATAAAAAAAATTGTACTTAAAAATCTAAAGTAGAAATTTGGGTCCATTTTAGACCTAAAATATCATATTATTTGATCATCTTTTAGACTAGAATGGGTATTATAACTAATATATTTATAACAAAAAGAATTACTATATATACATTAAAATTAAAAAAATTTAGACCCTTTTGGTCTTGGGCCCTGGGAGGCCGCATTCCGGCCTATGCCTAAGGCCAATCCTGCTTCAACTTGATGAGGAGTTGCTTGTGACCTTGCCTATAAGCTAGACCACCAGTCCAGATAACTTCTTGCATCAACGCTTACAACTTTGCTAACTTACTAGGATATCGAGCAATAATAGGAATGCGAATCATAATGGTCGTAATTGTTGCAAGTAAAAAACAAATTTAAAGCATGTATATAAATATCTTTTTGAACTTTCTCAAAATTTAAATATATATATTTTTTTTGTAATTTCTAAGTATTTGAAAACGTTTTCTGAAATTTTTAAATAATTTTTAGAATATTTAGAAAAGCAAAAACATAAAAAAAAATTATGCACACTAGTTTGGAAAAAAAGAAAAAAGGCCAGAAACCTCCATTAAGCCGATGCACGCGCGAACACATGATCGATGCATGCGGTGCGGTGCAGGTGTACAAAGTGGCAAACTCTTGAGCACTACATGGCGTGCTTGAGCCAATTGTTACGTGCCACATCGCGTGCACCGCTGGCACGTGTGAGATAAATGGCCTTACAAGCCGCCTTCCCAACACTTTTTCGTCCCCAAATTCTAGTCGTCTTATGCTTTTCTAGTCTCTGGTCACGTTGCCGACGTCTATTTTTGAAAATGACAAGTAAAAAATTTGGTTTGTGCATCACATACCCTCTATTAAGACTGAAATAGTTCTAGAAACATTGTCTAAAATCTCAATCACAAATTTACTGTATATTTTACAATTTGATTCCTCTTTTGACATATAAACAATGCAAAAATAAGTTTAAATGCATAATAAAGTAACTATAACATATATATCAATTATATGCTAGTTAAGGATATCATTTTGCATCTAAAAACAGATGAAAACTAACAAAACACAAGTATGTGACTCTGATACTAATAAAGAAATTATACTACATAATTACATGGGTTCAAAACATGTTTATGGGTTACCTATTGTAGCGCGAATTTCTATTAGTAGTAGCGAAAAAACGAACCACAATCATGTATTACATATTGGTAACACTCATATGCTAAAGATCGTTTGAGAGGAAAAACGATTGTTCCACATACTAAGTGCAAACCCTTAAAAAGAGACGTGATTTTTTGCTCTTGAATATATTGTTGATTATGTCTACCTGAATTTCTTATACAAGGAAAGATATGGCTGCTCTTAATTAAAGCTGAACAGATAAAATCTTAATTAACTATTGATAAAATTTCTATTATTTAATTGAGTAAATTCTCATTTATATTTATTTATTTATTTATCTGTTTTGAATTACTCACGAGATAATTTCTATAATTTTAAATACATATTTTGTATTTTTAACACGGTTAAAAATAACATTACGTTGATAAAAAAAGTTATAAACAATGTATTAACTTTAGATATATCCTCAAAACTCAAAATAAGTATTTGATACTTATGTAAAATATTTTCGATCAGAATCCTTCTCTGTGAGGTGCCGTTGGGATCGGCGGTAGACACTCTGATGCCAAAGTCCGTATAATATTTGAGAACAATAAGCATAATGACAAGAGCTCTTTAGGATTTAGTAAGCATACCTAGAATACCTTGGGATTGAGGTATTTATATAAATTTTCAATTCAATTTTTGTTTTATTGACAAGTGTTTCCATAAGGAACACCAATTTAGGGTTGTGAGTTTTAATTAACTCACCAAGTGCACGAACCGCCCTGGGGTTCCCTAGGCCCCGACAGTTCCAATTCAAGCAATTCATAATGCTCGGTGAGCCTGCTCCGTAGGCCTCACCGATTCTATGACATAGGGGCTTGAAAGATCCGTGTTACCACCAGAAGCATCCAGCACCAAATTGATTGAATTTATCCCTTCATGTGAGCTCTCTACCCTTTTACTATGGATAGTAGCATCATCTCGTCTCCTTTTCCTTTGTTCCACTAGGTCCATCCCCTCCTCTTCCCCGAGGTCCATATTCACGTTAGTTGGTTCAGACTCATTTTGTCGATCACCCCTAACAGAAGATGAATTTTCCTTCCCAGATTTCATTCTTAACGTTGCTCTCATAATACAATCAGACTGTAGTTTATTAAGTGTGCAAAATTGATTTTTACATACCCACGAGTTACGTATTTTTTTTATAAAATTCCAGAAAGAATAGAAAATAATTTGGAACCGAATGAAATTAATCAGAATGTGTTTTTGGTTAATAAAATAGATTTATATACACTTTTAATATTTTTCTATTTATATATAACAATTATGATTTGTGTTTCTAGTATTGTTCGATATCCTAATGAGCTGGCTAAGTTGTATAACTTATGAAAGAAAATAAAAAAACCGCAAAATGAATTCGTATGTTAGATAGGATGATATTTAAGTTTTATATAGTAAAGCTGCAACATTGATACAAGACTATATCTGAGACGATGGTCTAATTCACGGGTAAGATTACTAGCAACTATTCATCAAGTTAAATAAGTAATTTTCAGCCCCAACGTTAAGATGTTTAATAACCGAAAGTTAGATTTCAAGTAATATATGTTGCAGACCATCCGTATTGATATTTTTGGAATTTCTGAACCTTTGAGATGTAATAACTCCTGAAGCCCATTCTTGCATGAAATTGAGATCTGAGAAACTTATTTCAATCCTTTGATATAAAAGAAAATTTATCCAAATCCTGACTAGACGTTACATTAAAATCAAAAATTCTATCCCAAACAAATGAAAATTTTTAGGATAATAATTTTTAACGAATTGTATTTGTTTAGTTCATTTGGTTTGGCATTAATTATATGTTTGTAGTTTGTTAATTATATGTTTGTAGTTTGTTGTAAGTTTAGATTTGTCCAAAAGCTTAGTTCTATATATATATATATATATATATATATATATATATATATATATATATATATATAGAGTTAGTACAGCTAAACATTAGCAAACTCGACTCGGGTTCGAGCTTTTTAATTTTATAGTGAGCCGAGTTTGAGTAGGTGAAAACTCAGCTCGATTACAGGCGGACATAATTGGCATGCATGCAAGAGAATAAAATTATCTCTCTACTTGGCGCGTCTCTCTCTCTCTCTCTCTCTCTCTCTCTCTCTCTCTCTCTCTCTCTCTCTCTCTCAGGCTTTGCACTTAGTTTATTGAACAACTGTTTCTCTTTCCGAATGATTTTAGGCGTAGTAGTTATGTGACTGATAATACAAGTTCAGAGTTTGTTTTTTCCGTTGCTACTCAACGATAATCTGCACTATAAAAGATAACCCAATAAACAGTGTTTGAACCAATGTAATTATTTAGAATTGATAACAACCCAAATTATTTTAGAATGAGGAATAAAGGGAAATTAATAGAAATAATGATAAACAATTATTCCTTATAAAAGTGATATTTATGAATGATTAATATAGAATTAATGATAATTAATGCAGGATTAATCCATGAGTTTCTAAACCGTTATCAAGGAGAAACCTCCGACATTGATGATACTAACAACTCCATTAGTACTGAAACCATTGAGTGTAACTAAAGTAACATCGAAACCCACATTATTCTAACCCTACTTTGTGATTACAGATTATTCTTATATTACTGATTTAGGTATCGAAGTGTCCCTGACCGATCCCAACGACACCTCACAAGAAAGTGCTTCGATCGAGGATTTTTTCACAAGTTATCAATTTATATTTAGTTATTTAGTTTACTTTTATAATTTATTTGTCAAATAATTTAATACATATCCATATTAAATATTAATTATTTTAACAATTGAACTAACAATAGTATAGTATTTTATCATTATCGATTACATAATGGAATATAATTTTCTCGTATTATAATTCTAGATTTTATATATTTGATATGAATTTTAATGGGGCGGTGTGTCCCATTAGCCCCATTACACTGCATGCAATTAGAAGTAATTTATGTAACCAAAATAATTAGAAGTAATCGATAATGATTTAATTAATTAGAAGTAATTTAATTAATTAATTAATTAAAGTTCCACAAAGAGTAATAATTGATTTAATTAATTAATTAAAGTGGCACACAGAACAATGATTTATTAGGACAAACATGCATGCATCCTATAGCTAGCTACATCAACTAATTTTTAAACGTCAATCAAATAAAAACTCCACCAAATTTTGTGGTTTTGCTTAGTTGAGTATTTACATGTAATATATACACCTATGTTGAATTTACTAGTAATAATGAATTTTAATTTGGTGTAGTATAATTGATTTTTATTCAAGGCTTTATTTAATTTTTTTAACAATTTATTTAAGCTCAACTCTTATTTTTGATCCGCAACAGTCCAAATCATGATAATTAATATGGTCAAAAAAAATATATGAATTAATACAGGAAAACAATCTATAATTTTTCCATTAGATGTTTTGAACAGACTCTATTAGATATTTTTATGTTTAGAAAAAATAAAAATTGATGAATGGAATAAAGTTGAAAATAGATGCATAAAAATTCAAGAAGGAGGGGACCTAATTATATGAAAAATACATACAGAGAACAATTTAATTAAGACAAAAGGTTTGGTCCAACTGAATTGAATCGGTATATATATAATGTATTCTTGTGTAAGTACTTGACGTACATGCATTCTTTTTTTTCAAGATAATGACGGTATATATTATCTTATTTTCATTTTGTATTTCTTTAGTAGATATTTTTTATTTATTTTGTTTATAATCATCAGTAAAATAATAATGACATATCTCACCAAAAAAAAGATAATGACATGAATCTCATCTCAAATTCGATTAGGCTAACTAACAAAGTCGTCTAATATTCACTCATCTTCTTATACCACTATCTATTAAGGGCTAATTACAAATCTAACCCAATTAAGAGGAGCCTTTTACATATCTAACCCACTTTACTTCCATCTTACCAAATTAGACACTTTCAACTATTTTGGACAAAATTACCCTTAGTTATATTCAATCATCGATCTTCTTCTTCTTCTTCTTCTTCTTCTTCTTCTTCTTCGGTTCATCTTCTTCAATTTCTGATACCAATCATTATCGGTTTTTGAGATTATTGACGTATTATGTTCAATTTCCCGTAGAAATGATATGTTTTTACCTTATACGCTTGCTTTTCTCGTTGGTCTTGCCTCTTTCTTCATCTGTAATGGTATCGTTTCAATTTTCTCTATTTTCCACAATTTTTCTCAATTTTCCTCCATTGTTGTCGCATTTGTGACGGAATTTGTCGTATTTCGTCACAAATGCGATAAAAGTTGTCGCATTTTGTCACAAATGCGACAAAAGTTGTTGCATTCGTCGCAAATGTCGCATTCGTCGCAAATGCGACAGCTCTTGTCGCATTTGTGACGAAATGTGACTAATTTCGTCACAAATGCGACAACAATGGAGGAAAATTGAGAAAAATTGTGAAAAATAGAGGAAATTGAAACGATACCATTACAGATGAAGAAAGAGGCAAGACCAATGAGAAAAGAAAGCGTATAAGCTAAAAACACATCATTTCTACGGGAAATTGAACATAATACGTCAATAATCTCAAAAATCGATAATGATTGGTATCAGAAATTGAAGAAGATGAACTGAAGAAGAAGAAGCGGAAGAAGAAGAAGATGAAGAAGAAGAAGCGGAAGAAAAAAGAAGAATCAGAATGAACAGAACTAAGGGTAATTTTGTCCAAAATGGTTGAAAGTGTCTAATTTGGTAAGATTGAAGCAAAGTGAGTTAGATATGTAAAATGTCCCTCTTAATTGGGCTAGATTTGTAATTAGTCCATCTATTAATCCAATAATTTAAGATTTTTTTTATTACTGTCAAATTTCAATTAATCACATGCTCAATTTTCAATTTTGATGTATATTTTTAGTAGTAGGTATACTCAAGAATCAGTATAATAATAAAATATTGATATGTGTAATTTATTAATGATATATTTTTAGTTGATTATTTATATAAAATCTTAGTTTCTAAAATATAAACCTAGACTCTAAATGAAAAGGACTTCAGATTATGGGCCTAATAAGGTAGCAGCCTTCCTTACCCAAATACCCATTTTGAAACCCGTAATCATATGTTCCCACTTGGGTTTGAAAAATGGGCCGTTGTCAATAGTAGGGCCCTAAATCTCCACTTCAATAATTATCTTCAATCAATTATAACAGAGATTAAACGGTTTGCTAATGTTGTCTATTGAGAAAAAAAGAAAAATAATTGAAATAAATAACAGTGATTCAATTACAAATTTTACCCATAAAAAAACGAAAATAATAATAATTTTTTAAATTTAGGTAATTATTATCTATATTTTGTTTATTGCATCAAGACTAACCTATGATTATTATGAATTGTTGGTTAATAATTTACTTACTGAACTGTTTGATATTTATTATTTCTGAAATAATATTAAAAAGAGAGAGTATAAAGTTAAGGTTGAAGCAGCCCCTGTTAATAATAATTTCTTTCACTTCTTTACGTATCAAAATTCGGTGAAAAAAATAAAATTGAGAGAACTTAGAGAATGTTATACTTTGTTTTCATTTGTTTTATTGTTATACAGTGGTCATCTAAGTTGTTTTGATCGAGCTATCATTGTGAATAATAGTTTTCACATGGATTCTGATGACTAAATGAATTAGGTCATTCACTTTTAGATTTAGCTGGAATAAATATAAGTTTTAAGATGCTTTAAGTTTCCAATCTAAAATCATTTTAAATCTAACAGTGAATAACTGAATTTATTTGTATAAATGTATGTTTTTAAGACTTTATAATGTTGATATAATAATGTAAATCCTTGATGAATATATATTTGAGGAATCAAGTCTTAGACTTGCCTACATATGACCAGTAAGCTACTAAGCAAGAGATACAACAACAGGGCTTCTAACAGAATGGTAATTATGATCAGTAAAAGTATACCACCCAAAAGCATAACCATCCTCATAAATCTTCTTAGCCTTTCTAATATCTTTTGCTTTGATTCTGATAACAAAGCTTCTCTTCTCTCCAACATGATCAAAGTGCAAAACACTTGGAAATGCTTCAATGGAGAATCCTGAAGGAGCCTTTGAAGAGAACATATATGTTGAATTTGCAGTACCAACATTTCTCACACTTCTATGAACACTAATTACACTGTTACTACTACTTCCATTCCCTTTATAATTAACTGATATTGATGGATAATTCAGATTGTAACTTGGACTTTTTTCTTTTGGACATGATGATGATGATGGTGATTTTAACCCCAAATTGCATAAGTAAAGAACGTAATCTTCATATGCTGCATCGTACACTAAACCAGGGTCGGCTGCTTTAGTCGGCCTGAAATGACCTGAACCGAATTGAAATGGGTTTGCAATTGCACCCTCTGGATCCGTTATGGGCTTACCTTTGTTATTTTTCGTCCGTGCTGCATAAACAAAACAAATAATGTAAGTCAAAATCTTCAATTCGTATGGAAATGCCTTTTGGGCTTGCAGGATGCATAACACAGGTCCCACCATGTATTTTTAATTCTACAAATTAATGAGGTTGTCAGAACTCGAACCCTCAACCATTTGATCTAATCATATATCTTATATTAATCTTTGGTAAGAATAATGACCTGTGGTGATGATGGCTGATCTTATAGCAGCACTGCTCCAGCTAGGATGCAAAGCTTTGAGAAGAGCAGCAGTGGCAGCAACATGAGGACAAGCCATGGAAGTTCCAGAATCAACATTAAACTTCACTGAACGATGGTCACTTGCTAATTTTGTGGGGGAAGATGCTTCGCTCCACGCTGCTAATATATTTACTCCTGGTGCTGTTATATCAGGCTGCTCCAATAACCATACGACTAAATTTATACTTTTATTCAAAACGACGCATGTTTGTTCTTGAGGAATATTAAAGGAATTACCTTCAAAATATTAGGATCAATGACATTAGGACCCCTGCTAGTAAAAGCAGCCATGGAAGGAGCAGGAGTAACATGTAAGACAGTGTTAGCATGTGCTAAGGAAGCAGTTGGATTGTTTGTAGATTTGATGTAATTAAGGATTTGGATAGCTTGGTTTGATGCAACAGCAGTAGCTGGAAGAAGATGAGCATCTACTGTAATTTCATTGCCATTAGGAGGGCTATTTCCTAAGATAAAACCAGCACCTCCTGCCCTTTTCACCTCCTTTCCCTTTGAAACTCTCATACCTTCCCCTCTCATGCACAACACTATCTTCCCCTTCACCTTTTCTGGAGATAGGCTATTTGGAAGGCATTGGCTGCATAATAACCACATAATTCAATATCAATCACTTTTTAAGTTTGTGCAGAAATATACATTGGATTAAAATCTATTATGCGAGCTTTAAATGTATAATATAATAAATTATAGACTATCGTATATTAGTTTTTTAAGTGGTCTAATTTAGTCTACAGATTTAAGACATATATAATGGATATAGGCTTATGTGTAGCTATTCAGTTGCAATATACTAATTCTAAGATAGACAGAACAGTAATTATAGCAATTAAGCTTAAACATTAGCATTTTAGGGGGTGTTTGGTTGCTGCTTTCCAACCTACTGTTTGACTTTTCACTTCAAAATGAAAAGTTTTAAGTGTTCGGTTAGTAATCTCTTTTTGTCATTTACACCTCAAAAGTAGCATTTTACAAAATGGGCGTTTTTTTTTTGTAAAAGCAGTTTTTTCCAAAAGCAAACAACAATCCATAATGTAAAACAAACGAATCCTAAATCTAGAGCCTCCCCCAACGTGCTAGTTGTTTTCTAATCTTAAAAGATCGATCAATCTAAGGTATTTTTGATTTTATTCACTTTGGCCATGTGAGACGTAGAGCGCTTGATGCGTCGGTTAGGAGAACCGAAGAGTGGCAAAGGGATGTAGTGGTGAGGGGTAGGGGAAGACCTAAGCAAACTTGGAGGAGGGTGATCGAGAGTGATATGAGTTTATTGGGAATTGAGGAAAATATGGTAGTGGATAGGACGGAGTGGAGGGAGCGAATCTATGTCGCTGACACGACTTGATTTTCACGGTTTTATATGATGGTTCATGTTAGCCGACCCTGAATCATTTCGGGACTAAGGCTTTGTTGTTGTTGTACTGCGTTACAAATTCAAGTATGCTTCCATTTTATATCTTAATGGATTAATCCGAGTTTATATTTTTTATGGTTTATAGATCCAATTCCGATAAGTAATTCCAATGATAAAGAAAATTAGGTAAGAGATAAGAAAAATACTTGGAGACATTTTTTGGAGTAGTAGGAACAACTACATCTGCTGCATATACTAATGGGTGCATTTCATCTAGCTTGTATGGAGTCACAGTTTGTCCCTAAAATCAATACCCAACATTAAAATTAAACAATTCAATATCATAACTTTTTAGAGAGAAGGGTTAAATTGAAATTTACCATAACTTTCTCTCCATTTCCAAGCAAAACAGGGGCAAGAAAAGACCGATCAAGAGTGCTGGCACCCACAGTAATAATCCAAGGAGCAGAGTTAGACAAAGTAGCAGGAGCAGGCCCACTATTACCAGCTGCACAAGCAACCACAATATTCTTTTTCAGAGCATGGAATGCGCCAATGACTATGCTGTCTTCATTGTAAGGCATGGCTCTATCACTTCCAATGGAAATGCTCAAAACGTCCACGCCATCGGCTATAGCGTCATCAATGGCAGCTAACATATCTTCTTCGTAGCAAGTGTTTCCGTCCACTTTTTCTTTGTTAGGAAGTGCCCAACATGCTTTGTAAATCGCTAAATGAGCTAATGGTGCACCGCCTGAGGCTGTTCCACGTGCAAAGCCACCGTATGCTTCAGCATTAGGGACCTGCCGGCCAACGGCTATGGAGGCTGTGTGAGTTCCGTGGCCATCCATGTCACGTGGTGACCTGGAGTCTTCCGTCTCATTTAGTGGACCATTGTCGTTTTCGAAACCCTTTATGTAGTACCTCGCTCCTATTATTTTTCTACGGAAAAATAAATAATTATTTTAATCTTATTTTTTTTAAAATTAGTTAATTTTTTATTCAAAATTGATTAATGTCACCTATGACAACAAATGTTATAAAATGATATGGTACCAAGAAAAACAAGAATGTTACAATCATGCCAAGTCCAAGAAAAATAGAAGGGTATAGTGTAGAGAGATGAAAAGTTGTGAGGGTCAAAAGCTAAAAAGAAAGTAGAGTGCATGATTTGCATAGGGGAGCGGAACTAAACATTTGATTGGATAATGAAGAGCTCAGAATCACAAGCTACACAAACAAAAGAAGACAAGAAATGTAATAATAAAAATTGTTGTTTTGTTTGATTGAGAAAATACAAGAAAATGGACATCAAATCTGGCAGGCCAGGTCATAATTTTTGGAATTTTAGAACATCCAATCAAAACATGAGGCAATCTGTTCAATAATAGTAGTAGTATAGATAAGGGAATCTTTCTCCTTTTTAGACAAACTTTATATGCTTTTTACTTGTGGCTTAATACATGAGTTTTCTATTCAACTTGTATTAAGGAAAAAAAAAATGATTGACCCGAACGGTGATTGATTAGCTCTTTAAACTTATTTAAAATATCATGTTCTGTAAAAAACATTATAAAGATGTATAAAATAAAAAATTAATTTATTGTAAGTCTTTATTTTTTAATTTTTAATCTTTTTTACAAGTGTAGACAAATGAAATGCAATGGTAGTTGAGGGTATGCAAGGATCCTTCTGCACGTGATCTCAAAATTATAAAAGTCCCAAAATTTAAAACGTGCTTAATCAAATATATATATTAGTTTAAATTGAAAATAATAACAATAATATAATGTAATAAAATATATTTACACTTTTTCACTCTATTGAGTGCATATGTGATTTAGATATTTAATCATTCCAAATTCACAACCTTACAATTCATTCATTTTTTTATATATTTTCTTGATACAAAATTCTATTAAATATTAAAGGTTTGATAAAAATTTAGCACAGGGACCCCAAAGAAAAAATACTTTAGATGTAAATCATAAGTAAAAACAATTTTCACTCTGTAAATTTTATCTTTCTACATGATATACTTTAAAAATTTTATTACAAACACCGGTGGTGCTTGGAGGACCTCTCTTGCCCAGAGCAAATGAGCTCTAAAAAAATATACGTGTCATTTTTTTTATTACGGGAGATCATCCAAGCGTGTGTGCTTGTCATTTTTTTTTATTACGGGAGATCATCCAAGCGTGTGTGCTTGCAATAAAACTCCTCAACAACTTTATTATTGAGTTATACAAGGGATCATTTTATCGACTCTCAACCACGCTTGGTTACTTGGAGTGGGAATCTAAACATCAAGGATAGACCGTGTAAAAAAAATTAAATACTACTTCAAAAGAATTTAACTTAGGGTTTTTCGATGGGGTCGGAGGGTCCCACCCCCTCTGGCTCCGCGCTGCCCGAACAAAACAATACCCACCTTTGATTACCTCATCACCTTTTATTTCCAATATGCTAACAATTGATTAATGCATGTGTTAACTTACTTATTACAGTGGGAAGAATTGAAAGAAGGCCCTGTTTGGCAGATTCCTTTCCATGATTTTGGAATAGGTCCCATTCCTTCATCACTAAAACTCTCTGATTCTGGCCATATACCTGATACAAACAGCACCTATCATCACATCATGCAATTATATATGTATTTATTAATTTCCAAATCAGCCAATCAATAATCATCTCATTATAATATATCAATTTCTATATTTTGCTACGCTACAAAGACAAGAAGATAAGAGAAAAATCACATGAATATATACAAACCCAATAATCAGGGGCAGAGACAGCCTGGATCCCCCGGTCTCCAGCACCAACCCTGAGGGATACTGGTTGAGCCCCAAGTAGCTTTCTAAGATAATTAAATTAGTACTTATAACACACGGCGTGATCGTATAACGGCGTGATCGTATAACACAAAATTAAATTTGCACAATTGGTTTATATGGAAGCTAAGAACTCCTCCATAATCATGAGGTTCCATAATTAAATTAGTACTTATAACACAGGACATGTGTAGACATTTTAAATTTCTTAATCAACACGCTAAAACGAAACAGTTTTATCATACTGGATGCCAATATTTTTTTTTGCAAGTCTCGTTTTATGAGTTTTATTACATGTCAGCAAAATATTATTGAGAAATTTGAACTTAATGCCTTTTTTTTGTAATTTACCACTATCAAGAAGGCCAACAATGACTCTTTTTCCATAGTTAGCTTTAGCTGCTAATCCTATCTCCTCTTCAAGATGATGATTATGATTCTTGAAATTGTTTTTAACTCTTCCTTCCAATCCTACAAATTCCCATGATCTTGTTGTCTGCACTGAGTATTTTCTTGGATGAGTTTCAATCACTGACACTACTTCTTCACTTTCTGTCACAAAATTACATAAATATTTCAATAATCAACCAAATTAAGCAAAATTGAAGACAATTTACACTATGTTCATTGTATTACCAGAAAGTTTAGATGCTTCTTCTTTCGTTAGCGACGCCGCGAAGCCATTGATGCTGTGTTTGTAGCTGTAAATAAGAGAAGTTTTTGCTTCTTCATGAGTTTCTTTGACAGATGACAAGTATGAGACATGGTTTTCTTCTATTTCACTCCATTGTTTGTCTCCTTTATGTTCTCCAAAATACACTATGTATACCTGTCATTAAATATTAGTAAGGGGGAAAACAAAAAAGTAGAAATTTAAGGGGGGAAAAAGAAAGAAAACCTTCTTGTTCTGGTGTAGTGCAGAAGAGGCTAATTGAGGGATGAGAATGAGAAAGAAGATGAAAATCCATGTTGTGTTCATGACTGATTAGACAACAGTGTAAAACTATAGGGAGTTAATGGATATTTATAATGTGAGTTTATGGGGGTGTTGAATTAAATAGAATAAAATTAGTCATTCTCAAAAAAATCATGATGACCCCATTAATTAATTCATTACCAGACAGAATTTCCATTTATGTATTTTGTTTTATTTCCATGAATATAGTATATATTAGGGTAAATGAACCGATATTAATATTTAAAGGTAATTTATTTGGTAATACACATTAGAAGTAAAAAAGCCTTTTTAAATGTGATTTCAGTTCCAAAAATTCCTATATATTGTTACCAAAAAAATTCCTATATATGATAAAGGACTTGGTCGTAGTTTTTTAATTTCTTCTCTTTTTGCCCAATAGCAAGAAATGGACAATTAGGACTTTTTTTCACTACCAATCAAAAGACGGATTATTGACGCGGACATCCACGGAGGATTTTTACACTCGTCCATTGAATCCTCCATATCCCATCTGAGGACTCGGGTTGCTATTAGGGCGAGATTCTATGTCACGAAGTCTAACATTTTGAAGATATGTTCAACGGCTTGCATAAGTAAGCTATCTGTTTTAGAGTGTCGGATTTGGTCTTATGTCATTGTTACTCTTTTGTGAAACAAGACCAATGCAATTTTTTTTAAGGATGTGTTTTGTTATTCTTAGAAGATGCTTTTAGAGTTTTGTTTTAACCTATAAATATGCGGTTTCAAATTGTAAAAAGGATTATCATATTATTATCAATCTTAATATCAAATCACTGGGAATCCCCAAAATTCTTTCAAGTTAAGCTTCAAAAATCATTTTTGTTGGTTTAAGGTCAAAACATTCACACCTCTCGATCCACTCTCGATCTTTATCAAGTGGTATCAAAGTCACATTGTTTCCTAATCAGAAATTTCTTTGAAGTTATGGTTCAACCAAGAGTTAACTTAGAATAAATGGAAGCACTTGGAAAGCAAATGAAAGATCTAAGATAGAAAGTCCATGCTAAATCCCAAGCTATCAAAGATAGCATAAGAGAGAGTATCACCACCCTAAGAAAAGAGATGCTAGAAGTGATTCAACATAACCAACCCTCGGTTTATGTTACATACAAATAGAGCAGGGAATGCCTAACCAAGAGTTACCATATCATTGAGACGACATATAAATAAGACTTTGCATTAAATGTGAAAAAAAGGAAAAGAAAAAAAAGGAAAAATGTGAACAAGAAAAAATAATGATATAATAAAAAGAAAAATAAGTTTGATATAATAAAAAGAAAAATAAGTTTGTTATTATCCTCGAAAGAATCAAATGAAAACAAGAAGGCTAAATAAACTCAAAAGTTCCTCATAGTATGTCACGGGTATGTCCACACCTAACAGCAACGTCGGTCTTGCTCAGTAGCATCCCTATACAAGGCAGATACCTGTATGTAGTAGGAGACAACTCAAGGCCTCAGTGTTCACCTTGATGGGCTTGATGGCGGGCCATTTGGTAATCAAATAAGAAGCATACCTCATAGGTATCTTCCCATAGCTCCAGTCACGACAGTTGGGATGCCCTGCAAAAGGCCACACTGTCTACACAGCCAAGCAGGGGAGTAGAAACATGTCAAGGAGATACCACATAACTGAATGCAGTAAGCATGCATGGCAATGCCTACCCCAGTGATACTCCACCAAGGATAGGTCAAAAAGATATGCTCATCAGTGGTTTGAGTAAACCAGATCTAGAATTCATCATAAGTCATGCTCCTGAAGTTCTTCAAGGTCAACTCATGCTCCCTAAAGTTGCATGAACCATACTTCTTCCATGGGCCTCGAGGTGACTCTACAATGTTGATCTTCTCCTGTAGCCATACCTGGAAAGAAAAAGGAATAAACTAAAAAATAAATAAAAGAAGAAAGAATAAATATGATAGAAAAAGACAAATGCTCGTTAAGTTGAAAACCCATAAGGGTGGTTTAAGCAAAAATCGAGCAGCTCACTAATCTGTGAAAGGGCGGTCTATGACTTGTTAGGTGCAACAGGTATAGCATCATACTTTATTTTATGGCGGCATACATGGACAGTATGGCCATTCTTTCCACAGAAGTCACAACTGACCTTTTGTTTAGGATTTTTTTACTGACTTGTCAGCACCCCAGTGCTGAGCGTGCCAACATACCTTAGTGGTGTGTCCTAACTCCCCACAAAAGTCACACTGGACTTTTTGCTGGGGATTCCATCTCTGCCGAGTACCTTGGTACTGAGTTCTCAGAGGAATGTTATTTTTATTTGGAACCTTTAGTTGGTTCTGGATGGTTGTGACGTCCTTCCTCAGTTTCTTTGAAACTGTCTGGACTTCAGAGACATACTCATGCATGATCTTCATGTTATCATGCAGAGTCGAATTGTCCTGAAGAAGGTATCTGAGGTCACTCAGTTTGATCTCTTCCACTTCGTCACAGCGCCTGCTGAGTGCTCTAACTTTCTTATTACACTTCTTGACAAGTGTATAGAGATCACTCAGGGCATTAACCATATCGTTTCTGAGCTAGGGAAGAGAAATTACATCATTTGATTGTTCCTCATCATCTGATGCGATGGATGGGTCAGCATGCTCAGAGACGCATGGCTCAACAAGTTCGTCAGCCATGAAGCATATCTTCGCTGACTCGGTGGCCTCAGTTTCTGTGGATGAAGACTCATCGCTGTCGCTCCAAGTAGCCACCATTGCTTTCTTCCCACTTTTCTTGTCTTTCCTCAGCGTGGGGCAGTTTGACTTAATGTGGCCAGTTTGATGGCACTCAAAGCATGTAATGGGCTTTGAGCTGTCCTTTCTGTATTTGCTGTCACTTGAGTCAGCCTTATACTTATCAAACTTTCTGTAAGGCTTTTTAGAGTATTTGTCACTCTTTTTTAATAGCCTTTTCATCTTCCTTGTGAACATAGCCATCTCCTCATCATCAGTTGAACTCCCGTTAGTGGAGTCAGCTTTCATGACAAGTGACTTCTGCTTCTTGTCTTCAGATTTTTCCTTCACCTCAAAGTTTTTCATGGATATCTCATGGGTCAGCAATGAACCGATGAGTTCGTCATATTTGTAGGTGGTTAAATCCTGAGCTTCCTCAACTGCTGTCTTCTTTGCTTGCCAGTCCTTCGGAAGACTCCTGAGTATCTTTTTGACTTGTTCTTCCTCAGTGAAGATTTTCCCAAGTCTCTTGAGCTCATTTATGATGTTGGTGAACCTTGCGTTCATGTCTGAAATGCCCTCATCATTGTTCATCTCGAACAGCTCGTACAGTCTCATCTGCTGATTCACCTTGGATTCGTTCACTTTATTTGTTCCCTCGTAGGTGACTTCCAGCTTTTTCCAGATCTCTTGTGCCGACTCGCAACCTGAGATTTTGTTATATTCTGCAGCATCGAGCGCACAGTGAAGCATATTGATAGCCGAAGCATGGTTTTGAAGCTTCTTAAGATCATCCTCTGTCCATTTGGCCTCAGCTTTTATAACTGTTTGGCCAGCCACAACCTCGACAGGTACAAATAGGCCTTGGACTATAGATAGCCAGGCACTCATGTTTGTAGCCTGAATGAAGTTCTTCATCCTATTCTTCCAGAAGGTATAGTTTGAACCGAAGAATAGGGGAGGCCTAGTAATGGACAGCCCCTCAGGCAGTATTTGGAGTTGTTTGGTTTCCAGGGAGAAACCGAGTGCTGTTTTCGCCCATGGTAGGGATCAGCTCAAGGTTGTTAGACCTTTTAAAGTGAGCTTTTAAGCTCTGATACCACTTGTTGGTCCCTTGTTTAGTTGCAAGTATAGTTCCAAGGGGGGGTTAGGAACTATTTAAACTTTTTTGCAATTTAGGCAGACTTCTTTTTCTAAAGAAAAACAAGGTTTGAACAGCGGCGCTGAGTAAACAGTAAGGTACTGGCTTAGTCAACAGGTGACTAGGTCAGTTTCTTAGCTTGAGTCAGGAGATAGCACTTAGAGTCTATTCCTGAGCTCAGACGTTCAACGCGCACAACTCAACTTGACCTCTTTACTTGGTCAGTTTTGATTATTTAAAGCAAACAATATAAATAAGGAGTTAAGGTAAGAAATACTTCACTCAGCAGATTTATCCAGGTTCGGCTTCTTCTAAGCCTACGTCCTGTCCCCGGAACACGTTCCGAGATTTCAAATACTCTACTGAGCTCTTTAAAGGTAGAGCCTCAAACCTTTTACAATATCAGCAATTGAGTATCACAAGAGTACCTTCCTCTATACTTCTACTCAATCCTAATCTCTCCGCTGAGTACTTAAAACCGAGTACTCAGCCTCTCCTTTCTATCTCTAGAAATGATAAGTGTTTTGTCCTAATACAAAGATGTGCTAAGACACTTTAGACGATTTACAATCACTCTAGACTTTTACACAGATATGAGAAATGTAGTGTAAGAATTTTTGCTTTGCTTCTTGCTTGCAGAACTTGTAGAGATTTGGTCAGCGTAATGGCTTGATCAAGTTCTATATGTTGTGAAGCTTGTGATGGCACTATTTATAGAGATGTCTGGGCGTCGGTCATTTCGAATTTCGAAATAACCGTTAGAGGGAAACGGCTATGTGTCGTTGTCATCCTGACTTGCTCAGAGCTATCGGCCAATCACAATCGTGTATCTTCTGTCCTCGGTCAGCTCAGCAGATGGTCTCTCCTTTTATGGTAAAGTCAACTGGACAGTATACTGTGTCGTCTGAACTTTGCCAAAAGAGGAAACACTTTGTCTGGAAGTTTTCCTTTGCCAACTACTGTCTTATACGCTTTGTCGAGACGACTCAGCAGCTTCATTGTGAAGTTGTTCCCGAAGGTCTTCTAGATCCTTCCGTTTGCTGAGTTGCGTTTTTGTTCAAAAACGGCAACGTCTTGACATACGCGGGCCGAGTGTACTGAGTTGTTTGACTTGGGCCTTGGCTTCCGTATTGGGCTTGGGCCTTTCGATTCTTATGTCTTATAGTATTTTAACTCAACATTGAACAAACACATTAGTAGAATTAAATCAAAGCATTTAAACTTAGTGTGTTTAGAATATGTATATATATTATACTTAACCAATTTTGTCAAATCAAAATTATGTGGAAAGGTGTTTCAACAAACTCCCCCATTTTGATGTTGGCAAAACTATTCAGCAAGGAACTCAGTATGAGCTCCCCCATGATAGTTGACCTAATATACTTTAGCAAACTCCCCCGTAAGGGTTGAGCTACTGACTTAGTTTTACTTAAAACATTTAAGGATTTAAATGAGTAAGTCTAAGGTCAGTTTTTAGGTATAGGTCAGCTATATCACATATTCTATTTACTCGGTGTTAAGCGGAAGTTTTAGACATATAGAGCGCGCTGAGTAATTTGTTGTTCAATGAGTTCTTATCAGAATGTTTCATAAGTACATAGGTTAATGTCAAACATGTTATCAACATATCATTTAGTCAATAAATATTATATAAATGAAGATACATAATAACTCAGTACTTAATAGCATATATCATAACTCAGTATTGGAATAAGAAAAATAAGTATGATATATATTGAAAGAAGTCAGCAAGTACATAGTAAAAGAAATAAACTAGACAAATATATTACACTGATATGGCCTAAGTTATGCTAGCCTATCTATTTCTTCTTCTTGCCTTGTGACTGACTTCGCTCGTACTGACGTCGCTCATGCTGAGCTCTGGCAGCTTGCGCTTTCTCCCCCGTTTTGTCAACTTCAGGGAGATTGAACGCATCGGTTAAGACAGCACGAGAAAGTTCTTGTGAAAGCTCTTTTAGTTTGTCAGCACTTTCATTTACGCCATCAAAGATGGCAACTCCATCAGCTGATACTTCGACTGGTACGTGAAGATCAGCAGCACTGAGCATATTTACACTGAAAGTTTGAGCTTTTGCTTGCCAGATGAGAGCTTCAGAGAGGCCAGCAAATACTTGGTGGAAAGTTTTCAAGAGAGCTGAGTCACAATGATGACGCTGGATATTATTATGACGGATGTGATTGAAGGATTGCTGTGCGAGAGACAACAACTCATTCTGCTTCAAAGCGTCAGTATCCATCTCTTGCTTGTTGAGGTTAAGTAGACTGATGGCCTCACCGATTTGCTCGACTGAGCACTGACTATAGGACACCATTTGCTCATTTGTCTTAAGTTGCTCAGTATGAAGCTGAGCAAAAAGCATCTTGAGTTCTGAGGAAGTGGCGTAGTCAGTGTTCACAGCAGACAACTTCTGAACTTGCTGATGGAGAGAGTTCAGATGTTGAATTGTTGACAGCTGTATCTCTGCCAACTTGGCAAGTGAATCCTGCTTAGCTTGCTGGGCTTGGAATGACAAGACGACATTCAGCAGATCCTTGAGTCCTTTGACTTCGTTGAGAAGTAGAGTGACCTGGGAGAGCTGAGTTGTCTCAAGAATTGAAGATCCAGCAGCAGGCGAAGCGGAATGTTGAAGATCGTGGATGAGTGCTTGCACTGAGTCAATGAGCTTTTTTCCGGACTCAGTGGCATCCCGATGTACATCAGTATGACCAGAAGAAAGTGGAGTAAAAGGAGTACCCTGGTCAGTGACTGGATGAGTTGGCTCAATCTGCACTTAAGTTGAAGGAATTGTTGATTGATCAGCAGAGAGGTTGTTGATGGAAGACATAACCTGAACACTGTCTGTGCTGACAGCAGAAAGATGGGGAGTCAGCACCATGCTTGAGGAGACAGCATGGACAGTGGTTGGTTCAACGTGACTTGTTGAAGTGGTTGAAGTGGTATGGTCGGCATGTTCCTGTTGAGAAGAAACAGAGGCTTGTTTTTCCAACGGCGTTGTAGTAGAGGAAGTTGATGGCCGTTTGAAAAACTTTAGTTGAACAGTAGAAGGGTCCTTTGTTGCCTTAGAGAGGACAAGTTCAGGAATAGATGGTGATTGCACAGAAAGTTCACTGACCATCACTTCACTGGCCTTAACCAGCTTTCGCCTTCTACGTGGTGGAGTGGTATGATGAGCAGGTTCTTCTGAGTGAGTAGGAGTAGGTTCCTTTTCCTCAGTATGGGTCTGGTCAGCTTGATCAACTTGCTCAACTCCAGCAGCTAACTCAGTGTCAGTTGGCACATTTCCACCAGCTAACCCAGTGTTAGCATCCTCAGCTTCAATTTCGCTGGCAGTTTCTTCTGAATCCTCAGCGTCATCCTGACCGCTGGTTTCTTCTTCTTCCTCTTCCTCCTCAGAACTATCTCCGTCAAGTTCTTCCTCAACTTGGGAGATGAAGTGGTCATCTAACTGGACCTCAGTTTCCGTAGCATCAGTACCTTGGCATTGAGTGAAATGAGAATCACCCGGTACAATGAAGTCGGTCGGTATAACGTCCAGAGGTGCCAGTGTTGAAGTCTTTTGCTTCTTCTGAGGTAGTTCAGCAGCTTCCTCAGTTCCAGGCTCATCTTGCCTGGTTCTCTTTTCAGCTGACTTTCCAGCTGACCTCTGCCTCTTTGCAGGAGACTCAACATTTGGTGACTCAGTAGATTTTCTCTTGCGAGAAGCTGGAGCCTTAGTTCTTCTCCCTTTCTTAGGCTCAGCAACAGTTTCCTCAGTTTGGCCAGCTTGGCCAGCAGCAGCAGCAGCTTTTCCTTTCTTCAAGGGTTGCCCAAATTTCAGTGCCCTCAGCGAGGCAGCTGTGATCTCAGTTCCTTTGAAGGATTCCTCGCCTTCGAGATCAATCTTGTGGTCAAGAAGAATTCGAGTTATGAGTGACCCAAGCCTCAGCGTACCCGTGCTGCGTAGGAACCCAGCAACTAAGAAGACCGAGATGTTGATGGGGGTGTACGTCAGCATGTGCCATATGAAGCACTGTTCAAAGTTTGTTACTGATGTAGTGCAGTTGATCTTTGGGTAAATAAAATAGCTCAGCAGGTAGTGAGCCATCTTCTGGTGCTGTCCCATTGAAGATGCTGAGATCTCTCCTGAGTGACCCTCAGGTTTGCAGAAGGTATGGACGTAGTTGGTTTTGTCCTGATCTCCTGACTTCCTCAGCCTTACTCCCTCAGTTTTGAGCTGGAGGAGATTTCCTATGTACAGAGGGTTGATGAAGATGGTTTTTCCTCTTACTTCAGTGCTTAGGTAGTCGGCGGAGTCACTGGCAACCTTGAGGTTGTGGTAAAACTCCCTTACTAGGTCAGGATATGTCTCATCTCTGACCGAGAATAGCCCAGTCCATTCGTTTTTGGAGATCCATTCGGCAAATGGTTGTTCATGTTGTACGAAATGCTCAGAGACCCATCTGGAGGGCTCAACCTTCCATTCGAGGACATTTTCGAAGACCTTGGAGTAGGTCCTGATCTTAACGGCTTTCCCTTTTCCAGAAGTTTTGCCAGTTTTACCCTTGCTCGGTGTAGAGGGGTTTTGTGAAGGTTCATCGAAGCTGGACTTGTGGTGGCCGGCACCGGAGACGTTGAAAGATAACTTAGTCATTCTTCGAAGATGGAGGAATTTGAGGAATTTGAGAGAAAAGAAGTTCTAAGTGATTTCTTTGCCTTAAGAATTGATTAAGCGTAAAGAGTAAAAGATGGGGAAATACCCATAATTTATAAACGAAATGAACGGTGTGGATCTTAATCGAATCCATGTGTCAGTTTTGCCTTGGGATCATGTACTGACAACGATCCTGGCATTTATGACACATTACGGCGAATACATCATCCTAGGCTATACGCGTGCTTTGCATTTATGCTAACGGATTAATCACTCAGTATTTAGAATGTCAAGCGTTTGATATTCTGAGTGGTCAGTGCAGTATTTAAGGATGATTTTAAGTTCAAGTTCTAAACTAAGTTTCTCAGCGTGCAAGTTTACTCAGTATTGTATATTCAGTCAGTTTCGATGAGTTACTCAGCAAACAATAAATCATTCAGTATGTAATTCACTCAGCATTCATATTCATTTAGCACAGGAATTTACTGAAGAGGATTAAACATACCAATTGCTTCTCTCAGTATGCTGAACTGCTCACGGGCCAGTGGCTTCGTGAAGATATCCGCAAGCTGTTCGTCCGTTGGGACAAAGGTCAGCTTGATCTCACCCTTGAGTACATGGTCTCTAATGAAGTGATGTCTGATGCTGACATGCTTCATTCTGCTGTGTTGAATTGGGTTCTTGGAAAGATCAATTGCACTTTTGTTGTCACATTTGACTTCAATTGTCTTCATTTGAACACCATAATCTTCAAGTTGTTGCTTGATCCATAGGACTTGAGCAACACAATGACCAGCAGCGATGTACTCAGCTTCAGTGGTGGACAAGGCTACTGACGCCTGCTTTTTGCTGAACCAGGATACAAGACAGCTTCCTAAGAAGTGGCATCCTCCAGAGGTGCTTTTTCGTTCCAGCTTATCTCGTCCATAGTCAGTGTCAGTGTATCCGATGAGTGTAAAATCATGAGTATTTGGATACCACAAACCTGCGTTCACTGAGCTTTGCAAATATCTAAGGATTCTTTTTACAGCAATGTAATGAGATTCCTTAGGGTTATATTGATATCTAGCACAGTAGCATACTGAAAACTGAATGTCCAGTCTGCTGGCTGTTAAGTAAAGTAGAGAGCCTATCATACCTCGATATAACTTGCTGTCTACTGACTTACCATTCTCATCAGCGCAGAGGACAGTGTCAGTGCCCATAGGAGTGGATATTGGCTTGCAATTTTCCAAGTCATATTTCTTTAAGATCTCCTTGGCATATTTGGCTTGACTGATGAAGATGCCATTCTTTCCTTGTTTAATTTGAAGACCAAGGAAGAAGTTGAGTTCTCCCATCATAGACATTTCAAACTCAGTCTGCATTTGTTTGCTAAACTCCTTGCACATTGATTCGTTAGTTGCACCAAATATTATATCATCAACATAAATTTGGGCCAGCAGGGTATCTTTACCCTTTTTCTTAATGAATAAGGTTGTATCAGATTTACCCCTGACGTAATTTCTAGTTAGCAGGAAACTGGTCAGCCTCTCATACCAAGCACGTGGTGCTTGCTTGAGGCCGTACAGAGCCTTTTTGAGTTTGTAAACATGGTTTGGGAACTTAGGGTCCTCAAAACCTGGAGGTTGATTTACATAAACCTCCTCGTTTATAACTCCATTAAGAAATGCACTTTTGACATCCATTTGGAATAATTTAAAATTCATGTAAGATGCATATGCACATAATATTCTAATTGCCTGTAGCCTTGCCACTGGGGCAAAGGTCTCACCGTAGTCTCTACCTTCTTACTGACTGTAGCCCTGAGCTACAAGCCTTGCTTTGTTCCTGACTACGTTTCCTTGTTCGTCCATCTTGTTCCTGAAGACCCATCTTGTTCCGATGGTCTTTTGACTCTTTGGATGAGGCACTAACTCCCATACATCATTTCTTCGAAATTGATCGAGCTCCTCTTGCATTGCGTTCATCCAGAATTCATCGTACTCAGCTTCAGCGAAATTCTTCGGTTCTTGTACTGAGACGAAAGCAACATTGCTGAGGTACTTCCTGAGTTGATTCTTCGTCATCAGGGTATTCCCAGCAGAATCAAGGATTGCACTTTCGGAGTGCCCTCTTGGAATCCTTATTTCTTTGGGTAGATTTATGTCTTGTGTTGTTCCTGTTTCAACAATCTCTGCAGAAGTAGATGGGTCAGTAAAAGTAATCTTAGGTTCACTCTTACTCTTGGTCAGCCTTTTCGTGAATGACTCAGTAGCTGGTTCTGGGTCAGCGATGGTTACTGAGTTTGGATCATCTTCGGTCAGCGGCTGGTATCTACCTGCAGGGTCAGTTTCATCGAACTCTACATGTATTGACTCTTCTAACACTTGAGTTCGCTTATTAAAAACTCTGTATGCTTTGCTGTTTGTTGAGTAGCCCAAAAAAATAGCCTCATCAGCTTTTGAATCAAACTTTGCTAAGCTATCTTTGGTATTTAAAATAAAACATCTACAGCCAAAGGCACGAAAGTATCCAATATTGGGCTTTCGTCCTTTCCAAAGTTCATAGGGGGTTTTCTTGAGTATAGGTCTAACTAGAGCCCTATTAAGAATGTAGCATGCTGTGTTAACAGCCTCTCCCCAAAAATACTTTGGAAGCCTATGCTCATCCAGCATTGTCCTGGCTATTTCAACCACAGTTCTGTTCTTCCTTTCCACAACCCCATTTTGCTGAGGTGTTCTAGGAGCAGAAAAATTGTGGTCAATGCCGCTGGCTTCACAGAATTCAACAAACTTTTGGTTTTTGAACTCCACCGTTATCACTACGGATATGAGCTAATTTTAGGTCTTTTTCATTTTCAATTTTTCTAACCAAATTTGAAAATGTCTCAAGAGTCTCATCCTTGTTGGTCAGCAAGATGACCCATGTATACCGAGAGAAGTCATCTACAATGACAAGGAAAATCTTCTTCCACCCAGACTCAGCGGCTGGACTGGACCAAAGAGATCCAAGTGTAGCAACTCTAACGGACGTTTAGTTGAGACAATGTTTTTACTGTGAAAAGATTGTTTGGTTTGTTTTCCAGCTTGGCAAGCGTGGCATAATTGATCTTTTTGAAATTTAAGTTCGGGCAGTCCCTCAACCAATTGCTTTCTTGCTAGTTTGGCCAGGAGGTCCATGCTTACATGACCAAGTCTCCTGTGCCATAGCCAGGAATTTTCTTCCTTTGTTACTAAGCACACAGTTTTTGAAAACTTTTTCTCTAAGTCTAGCATAAAGACATTATCTATCCGAGGGGCAGTTAAAATTAACTCATTTGTTTTACCCTCGTATATTTTACATCCAGTAGCATCAAATATAACTTTTCTCCCATTGTCACATAGCTGAGCTACGCTGAGTAAGTTATATTTGAGTCCGCTAACTAGGGAGACAGATTCAATAGTAGGATTATCTCCGATGGTTCCTGAGCCTACTATCTTACCCTTCTTGTTGTCTCCAAAACTTACGCTCCCTCCTCGTTTACGTTCAAACGTGATGAACTGAGTTTCATCACCCGTCATATGCCTTGAGCATGCGCTGTCAATATACCACATCTTTGACTTCTCGGCACATCTCAGGCTTACCTGCATTGTAACTAGTTACTTTTAGGTACCCAATTCTTTTTGGGTCCTGACTTGTTAAGTGCAACAGGTATAGCATCATACTTTATTTTATGGCGGCATATATGGACAGTATGGCCATTCTTTCCACAGAAGTCACAACTGACCTTCTGTTTAGGATTTTTTACTGACTTATCAGCACTCCAGTGCTGAGCGTGCCAGCACACCTTAGTGGTGTGTCCTAACTTCCCACAAAAGTCACACTGGACTTTTCGCTGGGGATTCCATCTCTGCCGAGTACCTTGGTACTGAGTTCTCAGAGGAATGTTATTTTTATTTGGAACCTTTAGTTGGTTCTGGATGGTTGTGACGTCCTTCCTCAGTTTCTTTGAAACTGTCTGGACTTCAGAGACATACTCATGCATGATCTTCATGTTATCATGCAGAGTCGAATTGTCCTGAAGAAGGTATCTGAGGTCACTCAGTTTGATCTCTTCCACTTCGTCACAGCGCCTGCTGAGTGCTCTAACTTTCTTATTACACTTCTTGACAAGTGTATAGAGATCACTCAGGGCATTAACCATATCGTTTCTGAGCTGGGGAAGAGAAATTACCTCATTTGATTGTTCCTCATCATCTGATGCGATGGATGGGTCAGCATGCTCAGAGACGCATGGCTCAGCAAGTTCGTCAGCCATGAAGCATATCTTCACTGACTCGGTGGCCTCAGTTTCTGTGGATGAAGACTCATCGTTGTCGCTCCAAGTAGCCACCATTGCTTTCTTCCCACTTTTCTTGTCTTTCCTCAGCGTGGGGCAGTTTGACTTAATGTGGCCAGTTTGATGGCACTCAAAGCATGTAATGGGCTTTGAGCTGTCCTTTCTGTATTTGCTGTCACTTGAGTCAGCCTTATACTTATCAAACTTTCTGTAAGGCTTTTTAGAGTATTTGTCACTCTTCTTGAATAGCCTTTTCATCTTCCTTGTGAACATAGCCATCTCCTCATCATCAGTTGAACTCCCGTCAGTGGAGTCAGCTTTCTTGACAAGTGACTTCTGCTTATTGTCTTCAGATTTTTCCTTCACCTTAAAGTTTTTCATGGATATCTCATGGGTCAGCAATGAACCGATGAGTTCGTCATATTTGTAGGTAGTTAAATCCTGAGCTTCCTCAACTGCTGTCTTCTTTGCTTGCCAGTCCTTCGGAAGACTTCTGAGTATCTTTTTGACTTGTTCTTCCTCAGTGAAGATTTTCCCAAGTCTCTTGAGCTCATTTATGATGTTGGTGAACCTTGCGTTCATGTCTGAAATGCCCTCATCATTGTTCATCTCGAACAGCTCGTACAGTCTCATCTGCTGATTCACCTTGGATTCTTTCACTTTATTTGTTCCCTCGTAGGTGACTTCCAACTTTTTCCAGATCTCTTGTGCCGACTCGCAACCTGAGATTTTGTTATATTCTGCAGCATCGAGCGCACAGTGAAGCATATTGATAGCCGAAGCATGGTTTTGAAGCTTCTTAAGATCATCCTCTGTCCATTTGGCCTCAGCTTTTATAACTGTTTGGCCAGCCACAACCTCGACAGGTACAAACGGGCCTTGGACTATAGATATCCAGGCACTCATGTTTGTAGCCTGAATGAAGTTCTTCATCCTATTCTTCCAGAAGGTATAGTTTGACCCGAAGAATAGGGGAGGCCTAGTAATAGACAGCCCCTCAGGCAGTATTTGAGTTGTTTAGTTTCTAGGGAGAAACCGAGTGCTGTTTTCGCCCATGGTAGGGATCAGCTCAAGGTTGTTAGACCTTTTAAAGTGAGCTTTTAAGCTCTGATACCACTTGTTGGTCCCTTGTTTAGTTGCAAGTATAGTTCCAATGGGGGGTTAGGAACTATTTAAACTTTTTTGCAATTTAGGCAGACTTCTTTTTCTAAAGAAAAAAAAGTTTGAACAGCGGCGCTGAGTAAACAGTAAGGTACTGGCTTAGTCAACAGGTGACTAGGTCAGTTTCTTAGCTTGAGTCAGGAGATAGCACTTAGAGTCTATTCCTGAGCTCAGACGTTCAACACGCACAACTCAAGTTGACCTCTTTACTTTGTCAGTTTTGATTATTTAAAGCAAGCAATATAAATAAGGAGTTAAGGTAAGAAATACTTCACTCAGCAGATTTATCCAGGTTCGGCTTCTTCTAAGCCTACGTCCTGTCCCCAGAACACGTTCCGAGATTTCAAATACTCTACTGAGCTCTTTAAAGGTAGAGCCTCAAACCTTTTACAATATCAGCAATTGAGTATGACAAGAGTACCTTCCTCTGTACTTCTACTCAATCCTAATCTCTCCGCTGAGTACTTAAAACCGAGTACTCAGCCTCTCCTTTCTATCTCTAGAAATGATAAGTGTTTTGTCCTAATACAAAGATGTGCTAAGACACTTTAGACGATTTACAATCACTCTAGACTTTTACACAGATATGAGAAATGTAGTGTAAGAATTTTTGCTTTGCTTCTTGCTTGCAGAACTTGTAGAGATTTGGTCAGCGTAATGGCTTGATCAAGTTCTATATGTTGTGAAGCTTGTGATGGCACTATTTATAGAGATGTCTGGGTGTCGGTCATTTCGAATTTCGAAATAACCGTTGGAGGGAAACGGCTATGTGTCGTTGTCATCCTGACTTGCTCAGAGCTATCGGCCAATCACAATCGTGTATCTTCTGTCCTCGGTCAGCTCAGCAGATGGTCTCTCCTTTTATGGTAAAGTCAACTGGACAGTATACTGTGTCGTCTGAACTTTGCCAAAAGAGGAAACACTTTGTCTGGAAGTTTTCCTTTGCCAGCTGCTGTCTCGTACGCTTTGTCAAGACGACTCAGCAGCTTCATTGTGAAGTTGTTCCCAAAGGTCTTCTAGATCCTTCCGTTTGCTGAGTTGCGTTTTTGTTCAAAAAGGCAACGTCTTGACATACGCGGGCCAAGTGTACTGAGTTGTTTGACTTGGGCCTTGGCTTCCGTATTGGGCTTGGGCCTTTCGATTCTTATGTCTTATAGTATTTTAACTCAACATTGAACAAACACATTAGTAGAATTAAATCAAAGCATTTAAACTTAGTGTGTTTAGAATATGTATATATATTATACTTAACCAATTTTGTCAAATCAAAATTATGTGGAAAGGTGTTTCAACAGGTAAATGAGCATAACCTGCATGAATATGACATTCATGGCATTTTTCACCCATTCCACTCAATCTGTCTGCATGGTTATGCAAAAGAAACCCTATTTGAGAATTTTCTTCGATAATGCTATTCCATTCCATTCATGTGAGGACCGAATTACCCGAGTGAATATAATCCATAACCTTCTTCACCTCTGACTCATTTAAACCGCATAAAAGAAGACAATCGGCTGCTCATAGAAACAACTGATCATCCATCAGTCTGAATTGAGTTGTTAGTCGTCTGATAGTGTTCCTATCCGATTGTTCTGCTTCATCTGGATACTCTCCCTTTTTGAGAAAATTTGATATATCATAATACCATGGTTTTCTGCCACAGTAATTTCCATCACTTCAGGAGTCAGAAAACAAGGAGTTATGGAATTTCCAACAATAATAGGGTCTATAGGTGCTTTGTTCGGCCATCTGATTATTTTTTTTACCACATATCTAAATTTGCAGCCGCCAAACATAAGTCATAAGAGTTAATTGGGCCTCTAATTCCCGAGCAAAAGGTCTATAAGAAGGGTCGAGACCAATAATGATAAGTCAATAAAATCATCATGTCCCATAGGATGTTGCAGAACATCCAATTGATCAAAGAGAGCCTTATGCATATAAACGGTTATTGTCTCTGAATCATGTTTCAAATTCATTAAATGGTGACGAATATTGCATACCTGCCCTGAGAAAATGTAGCTTGAAGCTTGAGGTCCAGATATGGAACAGTATAACCAAGCAAGAATTTTGAGGTCCAGTTGTTCTAATCATCGAATTCGTCACTATCATATGAAGGCAGGATCGTATCATCAATGTGAGTTTGAAGGCAGCAACAACTACGTAGAACTAGATCAACTTGAGTTTTCCAAATCATAAAATTAGTTGAAGTCAATTCAAAGAGAGACTGTGGGAAATTGTCCCAACATTCTGAGTCAAAAGGGATGAAGTAAAGGATGCGTTATGTACGTCGGAGTTGGGAGAAGAACCATGTGATTTCGATGATATGGTGGGGGAGGAACTGTTCGTGTTTGAGGGTGAAGAAGAATAAGAAAAAGAATTGGTAGACATAGTGATAATCAGTTTTGAAACCCTAATAAGGCTCTGATACTATATGAAATTATAGGAGAATAATATCGTTCTATATATTGAATCAATACTAGCAGCACAAATATACACATAAGAGTCATGTGACTGGAAGATTTCCTATTTTACATAACTTTTAATATAGCAAGACTTTCTCTACCACTAATATTCCTATCAGATCCTAATTGCATGTGGGGGCAAATTCTGACTTTGAAATACTGTGTAGGGAGGACTGGGTTTGATATCTTCTCATGATAGTTTGATGTGTAATACTAATCAAGGAAGGAGAGGGCTCACAGATACGTGTATCTGTTATTCTTATGGCGAGGAGTAAAATCAGTTGCACGCACTATGTGACTACATGAAGGCAAGGAAAGTTTGGTATACATTGGTGATGAGAGTAAAAAGAGCAAATAATTGAGGATGAACATTCATGGAAAAGAGCTTCAAAGTCTTAGTCTTCAACCAGAAATGGAAGAAACAGGCAGAAATTACAGTTCGAAGCAAGAATCCTCACGAACAGCCTTTCAGTAGAACAGAACAACTTAAACAACAGCATTAATGGGTCATTCGGAAGGAAACGGATAAGCGCGCGGGTCGAGCAAGCTACAGGAGAGAGAAAAAGAGAGAAAACATGGAAAGCAAACAACTTTCCATCTTGCGTCAAGTGTAGGAGGATTGTTTACTTGTCCTTATTTTTACCTTTTTGTGACTTTTTACCCTTGTAATTAGGGTTGATGTAAGGGGAGTATAAATAGGAAGGGAATATTATTGTAATAGGTATCTCGACATTACCGCCATCACTAGTTTTTATTCTCTGTTTTTTTATTCTCTGTTGAAGAATGTTTTTGGGAAGAACAAGCTGTCATGACAATGAGTGAGTAGTTCTTCTGCAGGCCTAGCCAGCCATTTAGATGGTGACTGTAAGTATCCTTTATTAATGAATGAAGTATTTTTATCCATGATTGAGTGTTATTAGCATGCTTAAAGAATAGATTAAGATCGAGTCTATTTTATGGTTATCAAGGATGACACGACGGTGCTCCGACATAATGGAAACAGCTAATCGGCATATGTTGTAGTGGACGGACACGAAAACTACCACATATTGGGGTTTCTTATTGAATGCTCCATGTTACTTAATGCTTGTTTGTATGTTAGCACAAGGACACTTGGTTAATATTACTTACTTAGTATCTTTGGAAATGGGAACCCGGACCTTAGTGACCGATGAGGGAGAGACCCAACTCAGGAATATAGATCTACTTCATTTAGCGATAAACTTAGGCACTGTTATTCGTTAGGCATATGGCTAGATCTGTGCTTGTTCATCTTGGATTCATTTATCTTATTATTCGGTTGTTTTTATTTATGTAAAAGCTCACACACTATTCACCCACTCAAGAATTATATCTAACACTTAAGGTAACTTATTCTTCTCACTAAAGTCCAATCCCTATGGAATACGACACTTGGTCTTACTAAATACTACATATGACCTAGTACACTTGCTAGCGTCCCTATTTAACACACCAAGTTTATGGCGCCGTTGCCGGGGATTGTTTAAACTTAAGTTTTGAAGAATACGTATGCTTATTTCGTTACCTGATAACCATCTGTTTGTCTAGTTTTTGGTTTTCGATTGCTAGTTGTGTATGCGAAGAGCAGGTATTCCTATCCTTCCTATAGACGTTGAAATAGAGAGAATGTACAGAAGAAGGAGAAGACTACTTAAGCAAGCTAGACGCATCAGAATGGATCGCGATATCGAAATACCAAATCCGGGACAGAATGAGAACCATGAGGAAGGTCATAGTGAAAACAAAAATAACAATAATGATAACCAGAGGTTGCGGATGAAGGATTACTCCAGACCATCCAATGAGGGCCATTCGTCATGCATCGTTATACCAAACGAAGGAAATCGCATGTTCGAAGTGAAAGCTTCAATGATTCAGAGGTTACAAACAGCTGTGTAGTTTGGAGGATACCCAAATGAAGATCCAAATGCTCACATCCAAGACTTTGTCAAAATGTGCAACACATTTCGTACTCATAGAAATGATAGTGATGAGGTCATCCGGCTCAAACTGTTTCCCTTTTCCTTGAAGGATAAGGCAAAGAATTGGTTGAAGAATCTACAACCGGGATCGATCACGAACTGGGAGGAGATGGCTACCCTGTTCTTAATGAAATATTTCCCGCCCAGACAAGCAATCAAGTTGAGGAATGAAGTTTCCCACTTTTTTCAAGAGGAGGATGAATCCTTATCTGAAGCATGGGAAAGATACAAAGAACTGTTAAGAAGAGTACCGAATCATGGCATACCCATGTGGATGCAAGTGCAAAACTTCTATAATGGAGTGACCAACGCATACAAGATACAAATTGAATCAGTTGCCAATGGGAATCCGGAGGAACTGGAACCTCAAGCATTGTATGAGCTAATTGAAAGAGTGGTCAACACTAGTTACAACTGGCACTCAGTGAGAGGTGATGGAAAGAGAGTCATGAATACTGCAAATAGTGAGGCAATAAGCAAGCTATCCTCACAAATGGAACAACTGGTCAAAACGATGGGAAAGATGAACGTCTCAGCAGTCAACATGCCGCTTTCTGCCCCTATGGAGATCCTATCACCCGATGGTTGTGATTTTTGCAGTGGACCCCATCGACCCATAGATTGTCCAGGAACCAAACCAGGTGCATCAATGCAGGAACAGTGTGATTTCATTGCTCGCCAACTGCCGAATCCGTATTCAAACACATATAACCCAGGGTGGAGAAGTCATTCGAATTTTTCTTGGCAGGATAATCAGAGACAACCAGCTATGCAGCAGCCTTACAGACAAGAGCACCCACGACCATCATATCAACCGCAACAAGGCAGCTCATCTAACCAACAATATCAGCGACAATCAAATGCTCAATAAGAAGGAAAGCCTGATTTAGAGTCCATAATGATGTAGTTTATGAAGCAAACACAGTCGTCCATAAAGAATCTCGAGACTCAAATCCAGCAATTTGCCACAACCATATCCTTTAAGGAAAAAGGCGCCCTTCCAAGCAACACTGTGACCAACCCAAAAGAAGAAGTCAATGCTATCATACTAATGGGAGGTAAAGAGGTAAGGGACAGTGGTGAAAAATCTGTTGCGGATAAAGAAGATGGAGCGAAGTTCAATGATCAAACACCTGCGCCTCAACATAGGAAAGATAAACAGGTGATTGAAGATGAACCAGGCATACCTCATTATGAACCAAGAGTTTCGTACCCAGAATGCCTGAAGTAGCAGAATTATGAGAAGAGACACAAGAGCTTTCTAGAACAATTGATGAAGTTGCACATCAATATACCATTCATCGAAGCCCTGTCTGAAATGCCCATGTATGTCAAATTCTTGAAGGATCTGCTGACCAACAAAAAGAAATTGGAAAGTGTAGCCATGGTGCAACTAAACAGGGATAGCTCATCAATCTTGCAAGCCAAACAGCAACTTCCGAAGAAGCTCAAGGATCCAGGGAGTTTTTCTATACCTTGTTCAATAGGAACACGCACTATTCAAAATGCTTTATGTGATCTAGGAGCCAGCATTATTCTTATACCATACTCGATTGATATGCAATTAGGATTAGGAGAACCAAGACCAACTAAGGTCACGGTCCAGCTAGCGGATCGATCAATTCGATACTCCAAGGGTATAATCGAAGATGTTGTGGTTAAAGTCGGAAATTTCATATTGCTTGTTGATTTTGTTATAATGGATATTACAGAAGATTTGGAAGTTCCAATAATCTTGGGATGACCTTTTCTAGCTACAGGAAGAGCTGTCATTGACGTACACAAAGGACAGCTCGTTCTGAAAATCAATAATGAAGAAGTAGTGTTTAAGATGCATGAAGCTGTTCGTTATGCATCAGTTTCTGATGATTCATGTTATTTCCTTGATACGCAAAATGATGATCTTTTCTTGCAGGAACAATTTGATAAGGAGAAACATAAAGAGGAGGAACAATTGTTTGATCTCGACCAAGAGGGAAGTAATACCAAAGGCACAAACAATGAAGAACAGGATACTCTTCCTGACATAGATCTCGAAAAAGGAAATGAAGAAAGATGCCCTGAACTGAAACAGTTGCCTGATCATCTAGAATATGCATTTCTGGATCCACCAAACAGTAGACCAATAATTATTTCGGCAACATTGACAAAGGATCAGAAGGAGCAATTGCTTACCATCCTAAGAAAGCACAAGAAGGCTCTAGCATGGAAAATAGAAGATATAAAGGGAATCATCCCGACAATTTGTATACACAAAATTTTAATGGAAGAAGATCATCGACTAACTGTGCAACCGCAAAAAAGGTTAAACCCGCACATGAAAGAAGTTGTGAAAGCAGAGGTGATCAAACTCATCGAGGTAGGAATCATTTACTCTATCTCTGATAGTATGTGGACCAGCCCTGTCCAAGTTGTCCCTAAGAAAGGGGGAACCACCGTGGTCAAAAATGACAAAAATGAGCTCATCCCTACCAGAACAATCACAGGGTGGCGGATGTGCATTGACTACAGGAAGCTCAATGAAGCAACCAGAAAGGATCACTTCCCGTTACCATTTATTTATCAGATGTTGGAGAGACTAGCTGGTTATCAATTTTATTGCTTCCTGGACGGATATTCAGGGTACAATCAGATTCACATCTGCACCAAAGACCAAGAAAAGACCACATTCACTTGTCCGTATGAGACTTTCGCGTACAAACGTATGCCATTTGGGTTGTGCAATGCTCCAGCGACATTTTAGAGATGTATGATGGCCATATTCCATGTTATGATCGAGAAAACAGTTGAAAGTACATCCCAAAAAAAGTCTCTTTTTACGGAATAAAAGAAATGCTTTACGCACAAAAAGAAAGGGGATGACTGGACTGACATAGTGAAAGACAAACTGGAAGGCATTAATATCACTGGCAGGCAAGCACTCTACTAAGCTTTCTTCCTCTCCTGTCGTCGAGTCAGTAGATGAGATGAGATCCTCTCTCCGCTTTTGGGGGCGGGAGTTCTTGGTCGCTGGGTTTCCTTTTCCTCAACCAATTCGGTTGTGTCAGCCCGGTCTAACATTTTATTATGAGCTGGCGGCTGAACAAAGATGGATTGAAGGTAAGATAGATTTTAGTTTAACTATTCATGGACGATTTTTCTGTCTACAGCACATTCTTCGAAGCTTGTTTAGAGAACTTAGAAGCTGTTCTGGAAAGGTGTATGGAAACACAGCTAGTCCTAAATTGGGAAAAGTGCCACTTCATGGTGACAGGGGGGCATTGTGCTTGGACATAAAATATCAAGCAAAGGGTTGGAAGTTGACAAGGCTAAAGTGGAAGTAATCGAGAAACTACCTGCGCCCAAAATGGTCAAGGATATTCGAAGCTTTTTGGGACACGCTGGTTTCTATAAACGGTTCATCAAGGATTTCTCAAAGATCGCACAACCACTCTCCGCACTACTACATAAGAAGGCTGACTTCATCTTCACAGATAAGTGCAACTAGGCATTTGAACATATCAAGGAGCTATTGACACATGCACCTATACTCATCGCACCAGATTGGGATGCACCATTCGAGCTCATGTGCGATGCCAGTGATCTCAGCGTAGGGGTTGTTCTTGGACAACGAATTAACAAGCAATTTAAGCCCATACACTATGCAAGTTCTTGGACAACGAATTAACAAGCAATTTAAGCCCATACACTATGCAAGAAAAACTCTGAATGAAGCTCAACAGAATTACACAACCACAGAAAAAGAGTTGCTTGCAGTGGTCTATGCATTCGACAAGTTTCGCCCCTATCTTGTGTTGAAACATCTTTCCACAAGATTTTGATTTGACAAAATCATCCATGATTAAGAGGCAATTAAATTTAAATGTTTTGATTTAATTGTACTAATGTGTTTGTTCAATATTGAGTGCAAGAATATATATATAAAGTAAGACAGGACAGAAGTCAGCATAAGCAAAGCTGAATGGAACGGAAGCAAAGCTGAGTGGAACGAAACTCAGCATGAAGGAATGGAAGCCGAATGGAGTAGAACTTCGTATCAGAAGTTTTAGTCCATGATGCCAGAACGAAGCTAACTAAAACAAAACACTTCTTCAGCAGCGTATAAACAGAACGAAGTTGACCAAGAACGAACTCAGCTTAGAAGTTGAACATCCAAAGATAACAAATAAAGCTGAGTGACAGTCAGGACAGCATGAAAGATCCGTTCACTAAAGGACAAAGTCTGCCAATTTTCTGCACCAATAATTGGAACCTTGAAGACACACAAAAGACTAATTCCAAGAGACATGGGTCATTGGATTATTGGTAAAAGACAACTGGCACAAAGAGACAAACCAGACGCAAGAAGACAAACCTGACGCCTGAAGAAAACAGAGAAAGGGAATGGCGGAACAGTCTGAAGCTGACCAGAAATTGTTCCCCAAAAGAGCCGTTTTGGTGTTAACGGTAACAACAATTCAAATGATCCAAATCTGCGATTTCCTTCTATAAAAGGACAATGAAGAACCTTGGATCATTACTGAAGCATCAAGAGAAAAATACAAAGAGAGAAAATCTTGAAAGCACTCAAACACAAAAAGATCTTACACCAATTTTTCTATTCTCTGTGTAAATGCTAGATTGATTGTTGTGTAATCATCTAAAGTGTTCTTTAGTCTAAAAAGAACAAGTTTGTGATCAATAGGAATATTGAGAGTGTTAAGCTGAGTGCCTGATTGTAAGCATTCAGTGGTAGAGAAATCTAGGTGCTGAGTTGTAGCACTTAGTAGGAGTTGAGTAGACGAATAGAGGAAGGTACTCTTGCATATTCAACTGCCTTGTAATTGGTTTGTGCTCTACCGTTAAAGAGCTCAGTATTGGATTCAAAAAGCCCGGAGGACTCTGGGGACTGGACGTAGGCAGAGAGGCCGAACCAGGATAAGTGATACTGAGTAATCTCTGAACTCTCTCTTATATTGTATGTGTTGTTTGCTATATTTACTCAGCATATAAATTGTCTAAGCTGACCTTGAGTAAATAAGTGGTGCTGAGTTAGAAGCTGACCTCCAAGAGTGTCAATTCTTAACTCACAAGAAAACAACTTTAGACAACATCTGACTAAAGCTGTCTTGAAACATATCTCACCAAGCTGACCAAAAGCCGAGTTAATAAACTCTCAAAATAACTTCCAGTCAGCTTAATTAAAATACGAAAAAGTTATATTAGTTCCTAACCCCCCCTTGGAACTAATTACCAGGGACCAACAAGTGGTATCAGAGCCTAAGCTCACTACTCAAAGATTTAACAATCTTGAGCTGATCCCTAAAAATGGGTGAGAATAGCACTCGGTTCCTTCCAGGAAACCAAACAACACAGATACTCCCTGAGGGACTATCAATCACTAGACCTCCCCTATTCTTTGGGTCAAATTATACATTCTGGAATAATAGGATGAAAAACTTTATTCAAGCCACAAACATGAGTGCATGGCTTGCAATTGTTCAAGGTCCACATGTGCCATACAAAATTGTTAACGATGAGAAAATTGTTAAAAGTGAGGCTGAGTGGACAGAGGATGACCTCAGAAAATTACAAAATAATGCTTCGGCTATAAACATGCTTCACTGTGCGTTAGATGCTGCAGAATACAATAAGATTTCAGGTTGCGAGTCAGCACATGAGATTTGGAAGAAGCTTGAAGTAACCTATGAAGGCACAAGCAAAGTTAAGGAGTCTAAAGTCAATCAACATATGAGACTCTACGAGCTGTTTGAGATGAATGAGAATGAAGACATCTCAGAAATGAACGCAATGTTCACAAATATTATAAACGAGCTAAAAAGGCTTGGAAAGAACTTCACTGAAGAGGAACAGGTGAAGAAAATTCTGAGAAGTCTGCCTAAGAGTTGGCAAGCAAAGAAAACAGCCGTAGAAGAAGCTCAAGACTTGACTACCTATAAATATGATGAGCTGATCGGATCCCTGCTGACCCATGAAATCTCTATGAAAAACTTTGAAGCTAAAGAGAAAGAAAAATCAGAAGATAAGAAACAAAAGTCACTTGTCATGAAAGCTGACTCGACTGAAGCTGAGTCAACTGATGATGAGGAAATAGCCATGTTCACCAGAAAGATGAAGAAGCTATTCAGAAGGAATGATAGAAATGGCAAAAGGTCATTTAGAAGAAATGACAAGTATAAAGACGAGTCAAGTGACAAGTACAAGAAGGACAGCTCGAAGTCTGTCACATGCTTTGAGTGTCATCAAACTGGGCACATCAAGTCAAGCTGTCCCAACCTCAAAAAGGAGAAGAAGGGAAGCAAAAAGGCTATGGTAGCCACATGGAGTGACAGTGATGTGTCAACATCATCCGAAGCTGAGCAAAATGAAACAGCCAACATATGTTTCATGGCAGATGATGGAGCTGACCAATCCCAATCTGAGCAAGCTGACCTCTCTGAAGATTCCGAGCAGGAGGAAAACAACAATGAGGTAACATCCTTACTTTTGCTTAGAAATGAAATGGTAAATGCCCTGAGTGACTTATATACACTAACTAAGAAGTGTAACAAAAAGATTAAGGCACTCAGCAGGCGCTGTGATGAGATTGAAGAGGTCAAACTGAGTGACCTCCGATATCTTCTCTAGGACAACTCTGACTTGCATACCAACATGCAAATCTTACATAAGTTTGTCACGGAGGTTCAATCTGAGTCAAGGAAACTTAGAAAGGATATCACAATGTTATAGAGTCAAGGGAAGAGCTCAAATAGAAATAAACCCCATGCTGAGTACGTAAATACTAGTCAGCATAAGCAATTCACTCAATGTGAGTGTTGTGGAAAAAGGGGGCACACAAAGGATGTGTGTTGGCATAACAAGCGGATTGTCCAATGTGACTTCTGCGGAAGAAAAGGGCATACCACAAAAGTATGTTGGCATGCCCAACACAATAATGCTGACCATACTCAGTTCAACCCACAAAGGGTACCTTTTTGTGATTTCTGTGGTAAGCCAGGTCACACCATAAAAGTATGCCGTCACAAGTTAAAATATGATTTTGCACCTGTTTATACTAACAAGAAAGGACCCAAAAGGAATTGGGTACCTAAAAATGAATAGTTTAAACTGTAGGTCAGCTTGACATGCGTGGAGAAGTCAAAACTATGGTATATAGACAGCGCATGCTCAAGGCATATGACGGGTGATGAAACTCAGTTCATCACACTAGAGCTTAAACGAGGTGGAAGTGTAAGCTTTGGAGACAACAAGAAGGGTAAGATAGTCGGCTCAGGTACTATCGGAGGTAACCCAACCATTGAGTCTGTCTCCTTAGTTAAAGGTCTCAAATACAATCTGCTGAGTGTAGCTCAACTTTGCAAAAGCGGCAGAAAGGTTGTATTTGATGATACTAAGTGTCAAATACTCGAGGGAAATACAAATGAATTGATTTTAACTGCCCCTCGTGTAGAAAATGTATACATGTTAAACCTGGAAAAACAGTTTTCTAAAAACATATGCTTGGTATCTAAAGAGGACAACTCCTGGCTATGGCATAGAAGACTTGGGCATGTCAGCATGGACCTTCTTGCCAAATTAGCTAGAAAGCAATTAGTTGAGGGATTACCCAAATTAAAATTTGAAAAAGATCAACTGTGTAAAGCCTGTCAGCAAGGCAAACAAACTAAAAAGTCATTTCATAGCAAAAATATTGTCTCAACCAAAAGACCATTGGAATTACTACACTTGGATCTTTTCGGACCTATCCAGCCACTCAGCTTGGGAGGTAAGAAATTTTCCTTGGTTATTGTAGATGATTTCTCTCGTTACACTTGGATCATCTTGCTGAGCAGCAAGGATGAAACTTTTGAGATGTTTACCACACTGATTAAAAAGTTTGAAAATGACAAAGACCTAAGAGTAGCTCACATTAGAAGCGACAATGGTCGAGAATTCAAAAACCAACAGTTTGATGAATTCTGTGAAACCAGTGGTATTGACCACAACTTCTCTGCTCCTAGAACACCTCAACAAATGGGGTCGTTGAAAGGAAAAATAGAACTATTATCAAAATAGCTAGGACAATGCTGAGTGAAAATAGGCTTCCAAAGTACTTCTGGGGTGAAGCTGTTCACACGGCATGTTACATACTGAATAGGGCTCTAGTTAGACCTATACTTAAGAAAACCCCATATGAGCTTTGGAAAGGACGAAAGCCCAACATTGGATACTTTCGTGCCTTTGGGTGTAAATGCTTTATACTCAATACAAAAGACAACCTTGGTAAATTTGATGCTAAAGCTGACGAGACGATCTTTTTAGGGTACTCAACAAACAGTAAAGCATATAGAGTATTTAACAAACGAACTCAGGTTGTAGAAGAGTCTGTGTATGTTGAGTTCGATGAAACTGACCCTACAGGTAAGTCAGCTCAGCCTGAAGAAGATGAACCAAGCTCAGCTTCCTCTGATCAACCAGAAGCCTCTGTGTCATATATACAGGAGCTGACCCAAGGTAAGCAAGAAATTGAAATATCATTTGCTGACCAATCTATTCCTGTAGAGATTGTAGAAACACCTCTTCCAAACGACTCAACATTGCCCAAGGAAATAAAGATCCCAAGAGGACATACAGAATAGGCCATTCTTGATGCTGCCAACAACAAGTTGATGACCAGAGATCAGCTTAGAAAATACCTTAGC
Source organism: Euphorbia lathyris (assembly GCF_963576675.1). Taxonomy (NCBI): domain Eukaryota; kingdom Viridiplantae; phylum Streptophyta; class Magnoliopsida; order Malpighiales; family Euphorbiaceae; genus Euphorbia; species Euphorbia lathyris. Next base: position 57,355,585 of record NC_088915.1, read on the forward strand.
AATGTTGCCTTCGTCTCAATGCTTGAGCCAAAGAATTTTGCTGATGCCGAGCAAGATTAATATTGGATAAATGCCATGCAAGAAGAACTTGACCAATTCACCAGAAATGAGGTATGGGATCTAGTACCTAGACCTAGGAATCAAAAGCCCATAGGAACCAAGTGGGTCTTTAGAAATAAACTAGATGAGCATGGAAATGTGATTAGAAACAAAGCTCGACTTGTAGCCCAAGGCTATAGTCAGCAAGAAGGTATAGACTATGGAGAAACATTTGCACCTGTTGCTAGGCTAGAAGCTATACGTATATTGTGTGCCTATGCTAGTTTCATGAATTTTAAACTATACCAAATGGATGTGAAAAGTGCATTTCTTAATGGCTTTATAAACGAAGAGGTATAAGTTAATCAACCTCCTGGGTTTGAAGATTCAAAGTTTCCAAACCACGTTTATAAACTCAAAAAGGCCTTATATGGCCTGAAACAAGCTCCAAGAGCTTGGTATGAGAGGTTGACCAATTTCCTGCTGACCAGGAACTATGTCAGAGGAAAAGCTGACACAACCTTGTTTATTAAGAAAAAGGGTAAACATACCCTACTTGCACAAATATATGTAGATGATATAATATTTGGTGCCACAGACGAGTCTTTGTGCAAAGAATTTAGTCAACAGATACAAACTGAGTTTGAAATGTCAATGATGGGTGAACTAAACTTCTTCCTTGGACTTCAAATCAAGCAAGGTAAGAATGGCATCTTTATAAGTCAGTCTAAGTACACCAAGGAAATGTTAAAGAAATTCAGCATGGTAGATTGCAAACCAATATCAACCCCCATGGGTACTGATACTGTCCTATGCAAGGATGAGAAGAGTAAGTCAGTTGATAGTAAACTCTATCGAGGTATGATAGGCTCTTTACTCTATCTCACTGCTAGTCGACCTGATATTCAGTACTCAGTATGCTATTGTGCTAGATATCAAGCTGACCCCAGGGAATCTCATCTAACTGCTGTAAAAAGAATATTTCGATACTTGCAAAGCTCAGTTGATGCAGGTCTATGGTATCCAACTTCAAATGACTTCACACTCATTGGATATACTGATGCTGACTATGGACGAGATAAGCTAGAACGGAAGAGTACTTCGGGAGGATGTCATTTCCTTGGAAGATGTCTAGTATCTTGGTTCAACAAGAAGCAATCATCCGTAGCCCTGTCTACAACCGAAGCTGAGTACGTGGCTGCTGGAAGCTGTGTTGCACAAGTCCTATGGATAAAGCAACAACTTGAGGATTATGGAGTCAAAACAAAGACAATAGAGATCAAATGTGACAACAAAAGTGCCATTGATCTATCTAAAAATCCAGTCCAACACAGCAGGATGAAGCATGTTAGCATAAGGCATCACTTCATCAGAGACCATGTACTAAAAGATGAGATCAAGCTGACCTATGTGCCAACAAATGATCAGCTTGCAGATATCTTCACTAAGCCCTTAGCACGAGAACAATTCAATATACCGAGGGAAGCCATTGGTATGTCAAATCCACTCTAAATAATTCTGTATGATTGAATGATTGCTACACTGAGTGGAAATTTGAATGAATGTGCAAATGCCATGCTAAGTAAATTAACAATAAATATCTACTCTCTATTAAGCTTAAAAATAGAAAAATAACCTCATGCTAAATAGACATAAACATTGAGTGGTTATACTGAGTAGATACAAATGTTGAGTAAATATCCTATGCTGAGTAGATAGACATATTGAGTCTTCATCTTATGCTGAGTAGAAGCACATACTGAGTGCTCAAACGTATGCTGAGTTATTTAGAGATAGACAAAACATAGGCACTCAACATCACAAATGCTTCGAATTCTAGAAAAATAAAAAAGAAACCCACTCGCGTAAAATGAACCTACACGTGTAACCTCTAGCACCTTGGAAAGACGCACATTAATGGCAAATCCCATGTGCCGAAGATGTCATAAATGACAGAATCTTTGTCGGTTGAACGTCCCTAGGTAAAACGGCTAGTTAATGAATAAGGGCCGCCGTAAATCTATATAAAAAGTGGAAGAATCCCCACTCTTCACTCTTACGCGTGCAATCTCCTGCAAATCGAACTTCTCTCTCTCCCTAAAAACCTCAAAACCTTCAACAATGGCTTCCGGCAAAGACAAAACCCCTAAACTCACAAGCCAAATCTCTGGCAAACCCACTCAGACTGACCCCGCAGGTCCTTCGACGCAAATAGAAAGGAAAATGATCAAAGTACACAAAAAGGTCAACAATCTGGAGGTTCTGAAATGCAGATGGTTCTCTCCAGGATTCGTCACCTCTGAGAAACCATTTTGTGACTGGATCGAGAAGAACAAGTGGGCTGGTCTCTTCTCTCTCTCAGGAACAACCTATCCTAGGTTAGTACGGGAATTCTATACAAATTTACATGTTGATGAAGATGACTCTGATTATTTGGAGACCTCAGTTAAAGGTCAGAAAATCATCGTGACCCCTGCCTATCTAGCCACCTTACTAGATTTACCAGATGAAGGAATTGAGTTTCGAACAACAAAGGAGAAAGTGCCTAAAGACACGGCTGAGAAGATCAAGGGGTTCTGCAAACCCAAGGATCATAAGGGTGAAATACCCAGCACCTGCATGGGAAAAGAACAGAAGATGGTCCATTACATGCTGACCAACTTTATCTTCCCCAAACTCAACTCAGCTTCATCCGCCTCTAACTTCGAGCAGTGCTTCATCTGGCACATGCTGACCTACACTCCGCTCAATCTTCCCGTCTTCTTAGTTGGAGCTCTTCAACGTGGTGGTAAGAAACTCCGTTTGGGCTCTCTAATCACAAAAATTCTCGAGGACAAGCAGATAGAAATGATAAATGAGACAAGTAGCTTGGGAAGTGAAATCACTGCAGTTCTGCTGGATGGACTGTTGTACAATCAACCCTTGAAAGGATATGAATGAGCTGGAGATGCTGAGGAAGATGAAGAAGCTGAGCAACCAGAAGCTGAGCTTGAACATGAACCTGAAAAAGAAGTGGAGACTCATACTGAGTCCCCTAAGATAGCTCAGCCTGAGCAAGAAGAAGAAGAAGAAGAGGAAGGCTCTTGAAACCTGCTCTAAAGACATCCATGCTGTCCCCAAAAAGGTGAGACTTGTGTCTCAGGAAAAAGCTAAAGCTGACAAGGCTAAAGAGCAAGCTGAGTTAGCAGAGAAGAGAAAAAGGCAAGAAGAGCCTGAGGATGAAGAGGAAACTCCTGAATCCCCTTTGATGAAAAGGAAGAAGGTTAACACCTTACAAATAGTTGAAACTGCACCTCTAAATGAGGCTATCTCTACAGGTCATGGAACTGACCTTGACAAAGAAGCTGAGAAAGGAACTGAGCAACAAGCTGCAGATGAAACTCATGCTGAGGAAGAATTTAATACTGAGCAGGAAGAACATACCAATGTTGAGAAATCTCAGGCGGATGCTGAGCAGGGAGAAAGAGAAAGTGATACTGTTGAGGGTCATGTTGAGCAACTTGTAGAAGAGGAGACAGTTGCTACTGAGTCCAGCGATGAAATTCAAGCTGATCGTTCATCCCCAAAAGCTCCAACACGACGCAGACTTAAAAAGAAGGCGCAAAAGCAAATTGATCTTATGGACGACTTTCCTATTGATGAGCTTGAAACTGACCTCTCCAAGATCCAGTTCCAGTACTTCTCGAATGAGACTGAGTCACCACCAGAAAATCCTGTAAAAAAACAAGCCTCTGTTACTCAGCATGAGGAACAAGCCAAAAACCCTGCAGATCCAATTCAAGCTGCTCAAGGTGACACACTTCCTGTTTCCAATTCACTTATTCAAGCTGAGCAGATTAACTTGTCAAATCAAACTCCACCTCCAACTCAACATGTTGATGACTCAGCTCATGACATCAATCAAAGTCAAGGTACCAATCAAGGTACTCAATCTGGCAGAGAGCCAACTCCTCCACCACCATCAAACTCCATACCAGCCTCTAAGCCTAATGCTAATCAATTCGCATACTTGAATGCTACTGAGTCAGGACGCCGTGTCATTGCTTCTGCTCAGTCCTTGCTTCAAGATTTAAACACTCCTCAAGCTGATGCACACCAATCCACTCAAGCTGAGTCTTCTCAACTTTCAGGTATTACTCAGCTTCTAAATGAACTCCGAGGCCTTAAGGATCTGGTCAGTATTATTACTACGGTTCAAACTCAGCAACCCAATCAAGGCCAGATAGCCAAACTGACTGAATTGATGCTGGCAATGGCAACCCATATGAATTCGCTTGAGGGAAAAATTCACCAACTGTCAGAAGTCAATCCAGGGTATGCCACTTCCACTGAGCTTCAAAACTATTTTACCAAGTTAACTGAAGAACTGACCAAGACGAGTGCACCCGGCAATGCTGAGTTTGCCACCTCTGCCGAACTTCAACAATGCTTTACCAAGCTGAATGCTGAGCTGACCAATACACGTGAATTGGTATCTTCTACTTCTCAGTGCACCATCGACCAATTAAGTGAAGCTGTGAGTCTCCTCAATGTCAACAAAGTCCAGATGGATGTTGATCCAGTTTCCAACAGTGAACTTCTGAGCTTTTCACAAGCCATTATGAAAGCCATGCGCATCAACAATGCCCAGCGGATGTTCTATGATTCTGCCTTGCTCAAAATGTACCATCAATCGTTTGGTCAGATCACCGCCTCGCTCACCTGGCTAAGCAAATCCCATGAATGCTTACTCAGCATGATCAGCAGCTCCCTCAGGGTTCCTCGGCATGTCCAGGATGATAGTGTTCCTGTAATTGATGGTTTGGGTGAAAGTACTAAACGACTTCAGCGCTATTCTCACTACCTCTCCAATGCCGCTCGCAATGAAACTTTTCTCTACAAACACGATGATGGCAAAACGGGGGAGAACATTCAAGAGGGAACTCAGCCTGCAGTTGGTGCGTCTGGGAGCAAAGATAAAGGGAAGGGAGTATACCAACCTGACCATCAAGCTCAGGTCAACTTGAAGAAAAAGAAGAAGAACTAGCTTCGTCATTATCTAGGACTTAGCTTTATATCCTGTCTTTGAATATATGTGTTTTAAAAGGTCAATATATGATAAGTATTAATTTTCCTCCTGGCCTGACTAATAAAAACTTGAACAAACAAATCAAGAAATTAAACACACTCAGTATGCATTAACACCAAAACAACTTATGCAATAAACTGAGAGACAACATACTTCTAATAATTTTTTGAAAAACTGACTTAAATCCAAACAAGCTCAAAATCTAAAACTAAGTCAGTATACACAAATGTCTTAAGTCTAATTCGATTAGATCTTGAAAGGTTTAGAATTAAGTTAACACAAGATGTGCAACCCTTACGGGGGAGTCATTTCTAAAATATCAATCATGGGGTAACTTATAACTGAGTTCCGTAATTATGTATTTTGCCAACATCAAAATGGGGGAGTTTGTTGAAACACCTTTCCATAAGATTTTGATTTGACAAAATCATCCATGATTAAGAGGCAATTAAATTTAAATGTTTTGATTTAATTGTACTAATGTGTTTGTTCAATATTGAGTGCAAGAATATATATATAAAGTAAGACAGGACATAAGTCAGCATAAGCAAAGCTGAATGGAATGAAAGCAAAGCTGAGTGGAACGAAACTCAGCATGAAGGAATGGAAGCCGAATGGAGTAGAACTCTGTATCAGAAGTTTTAGTCCATGATGCCAGAACGAAGCTGACTAAAACAAAACACTTCTTCAGCAGCGTATAAACAGAACGAAGCTGACCAAGAACGAACTCAGCTTAGAAGTTGAACATCCAAAGATAACAAATAAAGCTGAGTGACAGTCAGGACAGCATGAAAGATCCGTTCACTAAAGGACAAAGTCTGCCAATTTTTTGCACCAATAATTGGAACCTCGAAGACACACAAAAGACTAATTCCAAGAGACATGGGTCATTGGATTATTGGTAAAAGACAACTGGCACAAAGAGACAAGCCAGACGCAAGAAGACAAATCTGACGCCTGAAGAAAACAGAGAAAGGGAATGGCGGAACAGTCTGAAGCTGACCAGAAATTGTTCCCCAAAAGAGCCGTTTTGGTGTTAACGGTAACAACAATTCAAATGATCCAAATTTGCGATTTCCTTCTATAAAAGGACAATGAAGAACCTTAGATCATTACTGAAGCATCAAGAGAAAAATACAAAGAGAGAAAATCTTGAAAGCACTCAAACACAAAAAGATCTTACACCAATTTTTCTATTCTCTGTGTAAATGCTAGATTGATTGTTGTGTAATCATCTAAAGTGTTCTTTAGTCTAAAAAGAACAAGTTTGTGATCAATGGGAATATTGAGAGTGTTAAGCTGAGTGCCTGATTGTAAGCATTCAGTGGTAGAGAAATCTAGGTGCTGGGTTGTAGCACTTAGTAGGAGTTGAGTAGACGAATAGAGGAAGGTACTCTTGCATATTCAACTGCCTTGTAATTGGTTTGTGCTCTACCGTTAAAGAGCTCCGTATTGGATTCAAAAAGCTCGGAGGACTCTGGGCACTGGACGTAGGTAGAGAGGCCGAACCAGGATAAGTGATACTGAGTAATCTCTGAACTCTCTCTTATATTGTATGTGTTGTTTGCTATATTTACTCAGCATATAAATTGTCTAAGCTGACCTTGAGTAAATAAGTGGTGCTGAGTTAAAAGCTGACCTCCAAGAGTGTCAATTCTTAACTCACAAGAAAACAACTTTAGTCAACATCTGACTAAAGCTGTCTTGAAACATATCTCACCAAGCTGACCAAAAGCTGAGTTAATAAACTCTCAAAATAACTTCCAGTCAGCTTAATTAAAACGCGAAAAAGTTATATTAGTTCCTAACGCCCCCTTGGAACTAATTACCAGGGACCAACATCTTGTACTCTCCAGAGTAACTGTTTATACCGACCATTCTGCATTGAAATACTTGTTCGCCAAAAAGGACGCTAAACCACGACTCATACGATGGTTGTTACTTCTACAAAAGTTCGATTTAGAGATCAAGGACAAAAAGGGATCCAAAAATTTAGTAGCTGATCACTTATCCAGAATACAAGCAACCATGGAAATCAAACAACCCGAGATCCTCGACCATTTTCCTGATGAACAACTGTTTGCAATCTCCACGCTCCCCTGGTTTGCTGACATTGCGAATTTCTTGGCTTGCAAAATAAAACCTTTTCGATACTCTACAAATCGAAAATGGAAGTTTTATTCCGAACTGAAATATTACATTTCGGAGGAACCTTATCTATTTAAATTATGTGCAGACCAACTCCTGCGAAGATGTGTGACCAAGGAAGAAGGAATGGAGATCTTGTACAAATGCCACGCTGCGGAATAAGGTGGCCATTTTGGGGCCAATCGAACAGCTGCAAAGGTGTTTCAAGCAGGTTTCTTCTGGCCCACCATATACAAAGATGCTCAACAGTTCGTTCAACGATGCAACGACTGTCAATGTACATGCAACATTTCTGCCCGAAACGCCATGCCTCTAAACAACATTGTTGTTTGCGAAATTTTTGATGTATGGGGCATCGACTTCATGGGACCATTTCCCATCTCCTTTGGGAATCAGTATATCCTCGTCGCAGTGGATTACGTGAGTAAATGGGTGGAAGCATGCGTGTATCCTTCAAATAATGCAAAGGTAGTGATTAAATTTTTGAAACAGTTGTTTACCAGATTTGGAGTACCAATGGCAATTATAAGTGATCAAGGTACTCATTTCTGTAACCAATTATTTGAGAAACTACTTCAGAAATATGGTGTCACACATCGTATAGCCACACCATACCACCCCCAAACGAGTGGACAGGTTGAATTATCCAACAGGGAGCTGAAGAGAATTTAAGAGAAAACAGACAATTCTTCATGAAAGGACTGGTCTCTGAAACTCGATAATGCACTGTGGGCTTACCGAACAGCCTATAAAACACCCATAGGGATGTCCCCTTTCCGGCTCCTGTTCGGAAAAGCATGCCACCTCCCTGTTGAGTTAGGACATAGGGCATACTGGGCACTAACATTTCTAAATTTTGATGATCAATATATTAAGCTGAACAGGTGTGCTCAATTGAATGAGATGGATGAATTCAGACTGTTCGCCTATGAAAACGCACTCAAATATAAGGAACAGACAAAAAAGTGGCATGATCAGCGTATTCAAGCCAAGCACTTTAAAGAGGGTGAACGAGTCCTCCTCTACAATTCACGCCTGCGCCTGTTCCTTGGTAAACTTCACTCGCAATGGTCCGGCCCCTTCACGATTCACCGCATATTCTCCCATGGAGCGATCGAAATCCAGAACACCAATGGAATAATATTCAAAGTTAATGGACAGCGCCTGAAGCCTTACTTGGCTCATGAACCTCCCGAAACAGTGGGCGTCACCCATCGCTTGACCAACCCATGACAAATCAAAAGTTGGGAGTAAATAAAATTTCAAATTTTTTTTTATAGTTTAATTTTTCTTCTTGCAACATAGTTAATTTTCAATTTCTTTTTCCTTATGCTAACCTTTCTTATTTTAGTTCCCTTTTGAATAAACATGTGTCTAAGTACATAGGGAAGTACGAACAATCATTCCTCTCACTAACCCGCACCACACGCGAGACAACCTCCGCCCAAGCCGTCTTGTCCTTTAATGCAAATTTTTTCGACGGAAGGCCCTCAGTCTCAACGGTCACAAGCATTGATGTGGCTACCCCTCTTTCCAAACATGGCCATTTGATTCCCTATTCTCACGGTGGAATAAGAAACGTGATTGGTCCAAACGGTTGCAACCATCCTTGACGGTTCACTTTCCTTCTCCATCCTATATAAAGGTCTCACCTTTTTACTAAACCCACACTTTTTCATAACCTAGAAAACCACTAACCGTCGTTGATAATCCGCCATGGCACGAAAGAACATAAGGTCCGCTACCGCCAGCAAGGGTAAAGAAAAGAAACTAGATGTCAGCTCTAGTACCCAAACCTCTCTTGTCCTTTCCAAGCAACTCCTTACCTTCTCCGATGAGATTGAGCAAACTAATTACGAAACTTTCCAAAACATGGAGCTGTGCGCCACCAAGCAAATTTGCTGGGAAAGTTTACGAGAAGTCGGTCTTGACGCAGAGGTTAAGCAAATGATTGAAGGCGCTAATCTGGCTAAATTTCTAGCCATTGAAGAGTTCACATACCACGAACTCACAATGGAGTTCATTTCCACCTTCCAACGCGATGTCAAGTACACTGACCCTAATCATCACAAGTGCTACCAATTTCGGCTCATGGGGAACCACATGAACTGCTCCATCAACAAAATGAACATTTTCCTGGGCCTAGTCAACCAAACCAAACTTGAAGAAGAGCCTTACCTATCGGCGCACAGAGAGATCCCCCAGGAATTCGACGCTAATGCTTTCTGGCATGCAATCACTGGTCACACCGATTATAACCCCAGTTCATCCAAGGACTCAGGTATCGAGAGCTATTCACTGGAATATTTACACCGTATTCTTGCTGGTTCACTTTTTGGCAGGCTCCATCAAGCAACAGTATCATCCGCTGACCTGTTTGCACTAGCCTGTTTACGAGACCGGAAGCCGCTGAATGTTGGGTATTATTTTGCTGAGTATATTGCCTCACTACAACAGAAGAAGAATGTCGCTGGCCTGTTCTGTGGGCCATTCATCACCACCATCGCTTAGAATTTGGGATTTTTCGATCCCAAATACACTACACTAACCCTTGGTCCAGTTATGGAACCATTAAACTTGCAGGTGATGAAGCGGATTGAAATCTGTTGCGATATCAAAGGAGTTTGGTACCTATGGAGAGAAGCAGAGCAACTCAAGAAAAAGGACAAAGACGCACCTGGTCCATCCAAAAGACGAAGATCTGAAGAATCCATGCCAGAACCTGTTCATGTCACCCCCATACGCGCCATTCCAGAACATCCACCAACTAGCGATGATGACAAAATTTACCGCATTGCTGCTCGGATGAGCATGGAGACCTTCCTTATCAACATGCGTGTGATGGAACAGCGAATAAATTCCTACGAGCAAGAAGTGGAGATCTTACGAGCCAGAATAGCCATTCTAGAAGGGAACAACCATTCCGCACCAAAGCCCCATGTTTCTGATGAATCACAGAAGAGCCCCATTAAAAATGAACCAATTGACGACGGACCCACACCATTTGTTCCAAAACCTAATACCGATGAGGAGGCCGAGTCCTCCCAGTCCCCAATAGTGTAAATGTCTCACTCTCTTTCTCTTTTTCTCTCTTACCCAATTGTCTTACATTGAGGACAATGTTTTTGTTAAGTTGGGGGTAGGGGAACATCGTCTTAGCAACTGTTTGGCTATTTAATTTTGCTATGTTGTTTTGCCATGCTCTTTTATTTTATTCCCGCTTTTAAATTTTGCTTGATCCTCGTTTCACATCAACAGCACCCCACAAAAAGAAAAACAAAGCACAAACACCATAATCACCCTGTGCGCTTCACCCACCACTCACCATTCATATTCACTTTGGATTGTATTTACCAAACTTAGAATAGTTAAGTTACCATGCAATTTTTGTTTTCTTTGTGACAATGTGATGATTCGATAATGAGTAGTTTTGGTTGATTAATTAATTTGTGAAGTCCCTGATCAGGTCAATTGTTAGCTAAGTACAAACAACCAGTGAGGCTTGTGCCTAAATCTTGCATATTGTTGCAAATAATTTTTGAAGAGTGGGCTTTGCGTATTTTAGGTAAGTTAGATTTTGCCTTGTTTGCCTTTTGGTAGAAAGAAATGAATCTTGGCATAATAGGATGAACTTCCAATCATCCAACCATCCACCATCATACACCCATACAAACATCTATAGCTGGGAGCTGGTAATAAAAGAAAGAGGCCATATTTCCCTAAATCTATCAAAGGGGACACTGTCAAATAAACAGCGGAAAACTTTCCCCCTTAAAAGCATTCAAAAAGAAAAATGAAACAGGAAAGCCTAGAAACAAAAACAGGCCAGCTCTCCAAGCTAAACGTATCTACTCACCACAAAACACCTGCTCCAATCACAAGTCCCAACCAATCCACATCCACCATTCAAACCACCATTCACCCTTGTAAGGATTCCGAGGTGCCAAGAGAAATTTCGAGTATCTGTTGGACAAAAAGGCAGATCAAAACTTATTCTTTTTATGCATAGCTGTTGAGTGACTTAAACACCCTATAAACAGAGAGCAAACACTGTGAAAGATGAGCGAATTCCCAGAAGTACTAGGAAAATAATTGATTTTTGATCAGGGTATTCACTAACTAGTTGTGTCAGCTCAATTACTCATCATTTGAATTTCACAATCATTAGAGAAACCTTAACTGCATTTACTTAGCTGTTCTTTTGTTTGTGATAATTTCATCCTGTTCCTCCATTTAATATTGATGTGTTGCTTGAGGACAAGCAAAAGCTTAAGTTGGGGGTAATTTGATGCGAGTAAAAAGAGCAAATAATTGAGGATGAACATTCATGGAAAAGAGCTTCAAATTCTTAGTCTTCAACCAAAAATGGAAGAAACAGACAGAAATTACAGTTCAAGCAGGAATCCTCATGAACAGCCTGTTGGTCCCGTGTGATTAGTTCCAAGGGGGGGGGGGGTTAGGAACTAATATAACTTTTTTTCGTTTAATTAATATGCTGACTTAGTTATTTGGTGAGTTTGTCAACTCAGCTTTTGGTCAGCTCGGCCAGATATGTTACAAGACAGCTTTGGCCGGATATTGACTAAGGCTGTTTTATTTGTAAGTTAGATATTGACACTCTTGGAGGTCAGCTTCTAACTCAGCACTTGAAATTACTCAGAGTCAACTTTAAACAATTTTATATGCTGGAGTAAACTTCACACACAACACATGCAAATATATATATTGAGAGAGAGTTTAGAGATTACTCAGTATCACTTATCCTGGTTCGGCCTCTCCGCCTACGTCAAGTCCCCAGAGTCCTTCGGGCTTTTAGAATCCAATACTGAGCTCTTTAAAAGTAGAGCACAAACCGATTACAAGGCAGTTGAATATGCAAGAGTATCTTCCTCTATTCGTCTACTTAACTCCTACTAAGTGCTACAACCCAGCACCTAGATTTCTCTACCACTGAATGTTTACAACCAAACACTCAGCACAACACTCTCAATGTTACAATTGATGAACACTTGTTCCTTTTCAAATAAAGAACACTTTAGAAGATTACAAGTAATCACTCTAGCATTTACACAAAGAATGGAAGATGGGTGTAAGATCTCTTTTTGTATCTAAGTGCTTTTGTATCTTTTCTCTCCTGTACTTTTCTTTTTGTAAATGGGCAATGATCCAAGAAGTTTGATTGTCCTTACATAGGGAAAATCTGTGTTGGATGATTTTGAAATGATTTAGCCGTTGATGTTAAAACGACTCTTTTAGGGGACAGATTCTGGTCAGCTTCAGACTGTTCCGGCCATTCCCTTCCTCTGTTTTCCTTCAGACGTCAGGCTTGTCCTCTTGTGTCTGGCTTGTCTTTTTATGCCAGTTGTCTTTTACCAATAATACATTGACCCATACATCTCGGAATGTGTCTTCTGCGTATTTCCAAGGATTCAATTATTGGTTCAGAGGGGCGGTAATCATTGTCTTTTAGCAAACGACTTTTTCATGCTGTCCTGAAGAATCACTCAGCTTCTACTGCGTAAATCATTGTCTTTGGCAATTTCTAGGCTGAGTATATTTTTAGTCAGCTCAGCTTCGTAAGACAGTTGTTGTTGCGGTTTCTTATGCTGAGTTTCATTTTGCTTCTCTTTGTTGGACTTTTATGCCTTAGTCTTTTGATGCTAAGGTTGATTCCACTCAGCTTGATACTTTAGGCTTCTATGCTGACCTTCATTTTACTTAGCTTGTTTTGTTCATTTCATGCTGACTTCTTCCTGTCTTACTTTTTATATTTATCTTTATTTATATTCATACTCAACATTGAACAAACGGATTAGTACAATTAAAATAAAGCACTTAAATTTAATTGTCTCTTAATCATGGATGATTTTGTCAAATCAAAATCTTGTGGAAAGATGTTTCAACAAACTCCTCCATTTTGATGTTGGCAAAATGCATAATTATGGAACTCAGTTTTGAAATTCCCCATGATTGATTTACCTTTCATATTTCTGAAATTTCTCCCCCGTAAGGGTTGCATTTGTTAATTTACCTCTTAAACCTTCCAAGATTTATTTGAGACAGACTAAGAATGTGTGTACTGACTAGATTCAGTTCTAATTTATTTTGAGTCTAGGTCTGCTTTCAGAAATACTTGAATACTCAGTTTGATTTACTCGTTATTATGTATACTGAGTATTTGTTTGTTCAATTTGCTTATGTTAATGTGCATTGTTAAGCATGGCATTTGGACAGAATGAAAAACAAGGTTCATTGGATAGCAGAATGAAAGATACATGTGCCTACAGATAGAATCATAAAAAAACTTATTAAGTTTCACTAATCTCTCTTCCCTAAGAGTCACTTGTGCTTCATGCACAGCCTTACCCTTTCCTTTCTCTTTGCTCCCAGATGTTCCTGCCCTTTGTTGAGTTCCATCTTGAGTTCTCTCCCCTGTTTTGCCAGCATCGGGTTTATAGACAAAGGTGTCATTTCTCGCAGCAGAGGATAGAACATTTGAATAGCGCTGTAATCTCTTTGTGCTTTCACTCAAGCCATCTATCACAGGAACACAATCATCTCGAACGTTTCGAGGAACTGGGATGGACCCAGTGATCAGGTTGATAATACACTCATGGGACTTACTAAGCCAAGTAAGAGAGCTGGTAATCTGAGCAAAGGATTGATGATACATCTTCAGTAGAGCAGAGTCATAGAAGATGCGTTGAGCATTGTCGTAGCGAATGGCCTGCAGAATACCTTGTGAAAGGTTTGACAGATTATCATTGGTGATGGGGTCAACATCCATCTGAGCTTGGTTGACATTGAGAAGACTCACGGCTTCACTAAGTTGATCAATTGTACATTGAGAAGTGGAGGAAACGAGCTCTCGTGTACACGTGAGATCAGCAGTCAGCTTGGCAAAGCATTCATGCAACTCAGCGGATGTGGCATACGCTGGATTGGCCGTTGTCCCAAGGTTGGGAAGTTCTATTCTCAATTTGGCAAAGTGTTGATCCAACTCAGTCAAAGTTGCATATCCTGGATTTGGTGCAGAGAGATTGTTAAGTTTACCGTCAAGGGTGTTCATGTGATTTACCATCAGAAGTAGCAGCTCAGTCAGTTTGGCAATGTGATCTTGCGTAGGTTGCTGTGTTTGGACGGATGTCATAACACTGATAAGATCCTTGAGTCATTTAATTTCAGTAAGAAGTTGAGTAATGGCAGGGACATTTGGTGACTCAGGATGAGCAGACCCAGGAGCATCAGAAGTGGTGAACTCCTGGAGAAGAGATTGAGTTGTTTCTATGATTCGACGACCAGACTGAGTTGCACTAAGATATGCAAATTGACCAGTGAAATTTGGCTCAGACGCAGGAATGGAGGTGGAGCTGGATGATGGTGGAGTTTGCTTCTTATTAGCTTGAGCATGTGGTTCTTCATGAGTTTGAATAGGTGGATCCATAGTTTTCTCCCCGTGTTGAGTGGCTGGTTTTTCGAGCTCTTACTCGGCAAGATTTGGATTCTGTGGAGACTTCGCATGTTCCTCAGTGCGAGTAACAGAGGCTTGATTTTGCTCCGGCTCCTTAGGAGGAGACTCAACATGGTGGGAAAAATACTCGAACCGGATATTGGATGGATCCGTAATTTGCTCCAAAGATGGAGAATCTGCCAAGAGATCAATAAGAGGAGTTTTAACAGCTTTCTTTTTCAGTGTTTTGAGGGACTTAGTTTTTGGAGGTGAAGTGTCAGTTTGAACATTTATATCCTCAACCTCGACTTCAACATTCAGATCCTCTCCTTGATTATCTTCTTCTTCTTGTTCAACATGTGCCTCCTGATGTGGCTCAACATTATCTGGCTCAGCATGATCTTTTTCTTCATCATTAGGCTGAGTATCAACCTGTCTTTGTTCTTCCCCTTCATCAGCTTGCTCAACTGGAGTTTTCTCAAGATCAATCCCAATGTTCTGAGTGTGGTGAGATTTGGGTGTCACAACCCAATCAATGGGATCAGCTTCAACAACTTTCAGCCCAAAACTTCTACTTTTCTTCTTTAGAGGTTGTTCTGGGGATTCTTCATTTTCTTCTTCGGGCTCAGCTTGCCCTTTCCTTTTCTCTGCTGACTTAGGTGTAACCTGAGGTAGGTCAGCATCAACATTCTTTCCTCTGGTAATAGCCCGCTTCTTCCTGGGCATAGCTTCAATATCCTTCGCACATGTTCCAAGTGCTTTTCTCTTCTTCTTTGCCTTAGGGGACTCAGCAGGAACTTCCTTCCCTTTCTCAGGCTCATCTTCTGGCTCAGCATCTTCTGCTTCTTGCTCAGCTTCGATTGCTTGGTCAACATCGTTTTCTTCCTCATCTTCCTCAGCATCTTCAACTCCCTTTAAAGGTTGGTTGAATAGCAACCCAAATAACAGAGCCGCAGTTATTTCTGATCCCAAACTTTTAGTCTCAGAGATTGTCTCGATCTTGTGATCTTCAAGGATTTTGGTGATTAGAGAACCTAGTCGAAGTTTCTTACCTCCACGTTGAAGTGCACCAATAAAAAACACAGGCATATTGAGTGGGCAATAGGTTAGCATGTGCCATATAAAGCACTACTCGAGTTCGAGGCAGACGAGGCTGAGTTGAGTTTAGGGAAGATGAAGTTGGTCAATATGTAGTGCGCCATCTTCTGGTTTTGCCCCATACTAGTGCTGGGTATTTCTCCTTTGTGATTTTTGGGTTTGCAAAATCCCTTCATCTGGTCAAGCTTTTCCGTTGATACCTTTTCCTTTGTTGTTCTAAACTCGGTTCCTTTGTTAGGCAAGTTGAGCAAGGTTGCTAAGTAGGACGGAGTGATTATAATCTTGTGACCCTTAACGTGCGTCTCCAGATAGTCAGCATCGTCCTTATCAACGTGGAGACTGGAGTAGAATTCCCTAACCATCCGAGGATAGGTGGTTCCGGGGAGAGAGAAGAGGCATGTCCACTCGTTCTTCTCAATCCATTCACAGAATGGCTTTTCGGTGGTAATGAAGCTGGGAGAGAACCAGCGACATTTTAGGACTTCTAGGTTTTTGACTTTCGTGTGAACTTTTACCATGGTTTTAGCCTTGGGTTTCTTTTGTTTTGAGGAGCTTGCTGGGTCATCTTGACGGCGTTTGCTCGGAGTTAGGTTGGATTGAGGAATAGATCTGGGGCTTTCATCGGTGATTAATTTGCCGGAATTTTCACCGGAGATGTTCTGAGTGTTGGACATTTTCAGAGATTTTTGTGGAAATTTTGAGAGAGAGAGAGATTCTGAATACCAGGGGATTTACACGTGAGGAGATTTTGAGGAGTAATTCTTCCATTATTTATAAAGATCTAAAACGGCCCTATTAATTGAACTAGCCGTTTTTCCTTAGGGCATTCAACCGACAGAGATTCTGTCATTTATGACATTTTCGGCGCATGGGTTGTCTCATTATTGTTTGCCTCTCCTAGGTGCTATTTATTACACGTGTTGGCATTTAATGGTGCAAGTGGGTTTTAGTGCAGTTTTCCTAGAAAATGAACCGTTTGTGATACTGAGAACCTAGTTCTTATCAAGGTGAATTCCTAACTTAGTATATGATAGTTGCTCAGTATATGTACCTACTCAGGATAATCACACAACATGTATGTCAACTCAGTATGGGGTGATTTTTCTATATTTCGAGCTCAGTAAGTAGTGGTTACTTAATTTACTCAGCATGGCATTTGCACAACGTTCAAGTTTTCACTCAGCATGGCAATCACACAACATTCACTAGAGAATTATTGAAGGGGATTAGACATACCGATAGCTTCCCTTAGTATGTTGAATTGTTCACGTGCCAGGGGCTTGGTGAAGATATTTGCAAGCTGTTCATTCGTTGGTACGTAGGTCAGCTTGATCTCATCTTTTAGTACGTGATCTCTGATGAAGTGATGCCTTATACTGACATGCTTCATCCTGCTATGTTGGATTGGATTTTTGGACAGATCAATGGCACTCTTCTTGTCACATTTGATCTCTATTGTTTCAGTCTTCACTCCATAATCCTCAAGATGTTGCTTTATCCATAGAACTTGAGCAACACAGCTTCCGGCAGCCACGTACTCAGCTTCAGTTGTAGACAGAGCTACAGATGATTGCTTCTTATTGAACCAAGATACTAGACAGCTTCCAAGGAAATGACATCCTCCCGAAGTGCTCTTACGTTCTAGCTTACACTAGTACAGAAATGCTTACTTGTGTCGCACTTTTTCATGTTGTTGTGTCGCACTTTTATACGACACAACAGGGGTGCGACACAAGAACTTTGCATCGCTCTTGAGAGCGACACAAGCTACTCATCTGTTGTGTCGCACTTGTCAAGCGCGCGATACAATAGAGCGATAACTCTTGTGACGCGCTTCTAGAGTGCGCGACACAACATATGATAATTCTTGTGACGCGCTCCAAGGGTGTGCGACACAAGCTCCCTGATTAATCTGGTACACTTTGTATCGCTCCTTCCTCACGCGCGACGCAAAATATTGATATTTTAAAAAAATATATATATATATTTTGGATTGAATGGAGCTCTAATATTGAACTATAATCAAGCATAAATATTACCACAGTAATCCGACGTAATTGTAGGCAAAAGGTTTTTCATTGAAATAGGGAAACTGTAATGAATGTTGAACCAACTAATAAATTAATAACAGTGCACAATGTAATGATCTTTTTTTTCAAGGACATAGTCAAATAAAAAAGATTAGTTAATAGTACTGTAATTAACGGTAAACAAGATTAGTTACCCTATATTACTGAAATGAACTGCGAACACAAAAAAACTAACAGATACTCAGTGTTGAAATCCTGCCATCTTCTCTGCTAACTCGACTTTGGACATATTCTTAGAGTTGCAGCATAACTTACATGTCAATCACAAGTTTGATGAGGACGCTCACAGCCACATCCACTGAGGGCTTTCCACTGTTGTTGCTTAATCTAGATGATACAGTCAAATTATAAGAACTTGGACAATATGTCTTTGAGCTAACTGCAACAATAACCTCACATACTTCAGTAGGGTTCAACCTTAATGATTGTTGTTCACTTATCAAATTTATTTAAAATAAAAATATGAGATGAGGGAGAAATCAGGTAACTAATATCAATTGTTAACATATAAACAAAGCTGACAATAATTCCATAATTTCCCTCACACACTAGATTAATTAAGAAAATAAATTACAGGATATGTTCATTTTAAATTGAACCAAAAGGTGGAGCCACCAATAATTCCATAAATTCCCTCATACACAAGATTAATTAAGAAAATAAATTACAGGACATGTTCATTTTAAATTGAAACAAAAGGTGAAGCCACCAACATAAAACTAGATTGGCAAACATATATAGAACAAGATATTCCAGAACCATATTTAGTTTGTCAGTTAGTACAATTTCTTTATCTACAAAAAAAAAGAATAATTTTATAACATGGGATGAACAAGTTCATGCAAGTACATTCAAGTGTTAGCATTCATCGGAAAGCTGGAGCTCACTAACATAGATGCAAAACTCAAGCCAGTGATTAGAATTGGACATAAAAAAAGACCACAATGAAAATGTCTGTTACATAGACAAAAAGATAACATCACAAGTCTCAACCACAAAATAGGATCTCCCATTTTATACTTGTATCCAACTCGCCCTCTCTTTTGTTTTTACCAACAGTTTACCATGCAACAAGAGATCTATGATGAGACCTGCAAACTTTCTACATTTCCTATCAATAGCTTTAATAACAGCAGTCCGCAAAATAAAGATCAAACCTACACAGAATATCAGCATACGACTATTAGAGATAAAGATCAATATTATCTTTATCCTCATCTCTTCTCTTAATTATCCTAGTTTCATTGTAATTATCGTCCCTTAATTATCTTAGTTTCATTGTAATTATCTTCTCATAAAGATAATACTTTCTATCCTTATTAGTTTGTAAACTCTAATGAGTCCCCCCTATGCCTATATAGATCACACAAACGATTATGATATGATAATCCGTTTTTTAGTTACCTATCTCGAGAACTTGGCTCGGAGCCATAAAGGTGAAAAATCCATAGAAATTTGCTTTTTAACAGACTATTTGGACATCAAATGAGTTGAAGCAAGTGCTGATACAATTCGTACATCTGCTCGCAAAATCCTCTTGAAATGCTCTGCAACAAAAAAAAATGACAGAGAATTCACTGCAATTTATCACAACATATATAGATTCATCATATACTCATCAGATCATACTCTAGTAACAAATTTTTCCATTAAAAACTCAAGAAAATGTCACTTAACAAGATACGTAGGAGACTATCTTAACAACAAAAGAAGAAAGTCGCAAGGAAATGGAAACAGAAATTGGTCACGTATTACAAAATGGAAATGGAAGCGAAAACAAAATTAAAATGAAAAAGCAAGAGTATCCCTGCAATTGAACATCAAACATTAATTGAGTAAAGATTTAACTTATGTACCTCTTATCGCCCCAAATCAGATTAACCCTCCAAATAACATCATTAGGAGCACTGAGTTAACATTTCTGATTGCATAAAGTACACCTCTAAAACCATTGTATGCATTCAGCTTTGGTTCTATTGACACCATATTTTCATCCATTTGTAAGGATAATGCGCTAACTCCTGTTTCCATTAAGCTTTTGTTATCCTCTTCCACCACTACAATTTCCCTTTGGCAACCCCTTACTGCCCTCATCACCTGCACAATAATACTTTATTAATCAGGACTTAAACCATTGAGATAGTGTAGAGTAAAAAAGTATGCAACTGACCTGGCGAGAATGTTGTGGAGTTAAATGGTGGAAACCATGGAGAGAGGAAGCTAAATTAGAAGCAGAGGAGTAATAGTTTTCGAAACCAGAAGTCTTTGAACCAAAAGGGTAAGTTGGGAATGGAAAGATTGAAGAGATGAAAGAAGTTTTTGAAGGAACTGAAAAGACATGATGAAATTGTTAGAAAGGGAAGATCTATGGAGATCGTCCAGCCTACGAGTGAGAAAATTGTAGAAGCCATTAACAGAAGAAGTAGTGCATGAAGAGGAAGGGTCCATTATAATAAACAACAGCATCAACAATCTGATTGCTCTGCTGATAGCCATTTTGGAATCTGAGTGTCTCCCAAAAGAATCTGGAAATGATCAAAACAGTATGTCAATAGAAGAAAAAGTATCGATCGATACCCTTTGATATAGTACAGCGAGGTTTCTGTCATGGAAAGGGAGATACCCGGTGAGAATCACATATAGAATAACACCACATGACCATATATCTGATGTAGCACCATCATAACCTCTATTTAAGAGAATCTCAGGAGCAACATAGTTAGGACTTACACAGGTTGTATGCAGTAAACCATCATCCTAATAATTCAGACAAATTTAGCAAAAGAATCAATCATCTGTCACGGGCGTGAGAAACGACAACATTTCGACCACCTAGTTTAGTAAGGAAGCATACCCTAAAATGCTGGGGTAAGGCACTGAGTCCAAAATCAGATATCTTTATATTCCCTTTTGCATCAATAAGAACATTCTCTAGCTGCAAATTCAATGTAATTATATATCTGTCAGAACACAGGACAAACATTCATGTTTACAATGAGCTTCAAGAAGTAAGGAAAATTACCTTCAGATCCCTATGGAAAGCACCTTTGTTGTGACAATAACTTACACCGTCAATCAACTGCTGAAAAAGCTTCCTACCCCCAGCTTCTGTAAGCTTCCCCTTGGATGCCTGTAAGGTAAACGTGAAAGAATGTCAAAGCTAATATAACCAGCTTGAACAAAGTTTTACTACTTTAAAGTAAAGACTAAGATGAGTAAGGTGTTATCTTTCTTTAGCAATTCCCATAGCTCCTCTGCATATTGAGCCATACGAGTGTCACATACGTGCGTCGTAAGAAGTTGAAAGACTAGATTGGATATTTACAAGATATGGTTATTGGTAGTTATTTCTGTTATTTCCTTATTGCTTTGTATTGCTTTATAGTGTTATTGTCTTCTGTTAGTAGAAGTCTGTTATCGTTACTTTAGTGGGGTTACTTTAGTGGGCTAGCTAATTTGTCTTGTAGTGAATTTGTTATAACACCTGTACACACAGCTGGTGTGTAACCGTTTGGCAGACACTCAGCTTGTACTGTATAAAGGTCATGCTTTGCTATGCTACAATTGATCAATGAGAATTAACACTTTTATCCATTCTTCTCTCAAATCTTTCTCTCTTTCTGTACCTAATTCTATCTTTTCTCCTTTCTCTCTCTCTTTTCTTTCTAATTCTTTCTAAATCCCACTGGTCAGGATACCCACCTGACATTGGTATCAGAGACACTCGACCTCCGGCCATTCCATGAATGTTAAACAACTCTTCTAGAAAAACTCGTGCGCAGAGGAAACGAGCCAAGGCGGCCATGGAAACACTTGAACAGCAATTGAAGGAGCTTACAGCTCAGTTTCACGACCGTTCGGAGGCGACAGCGGAGAAGTTGGAAAAAATGCAAGTTCAACTCAACAATGCTCAATCTGCATATCACAAAAGAATGGATTCTATAATCCAAGAACAGAACCAGCTTAGGAAGGATCAAATCGCTTCTCATCAAGCCTTAGAGGATGTGATGCATAAATCCATATCCACCCTAGCCAATCTAATTCAACCAACCTCTGGTTTCATTCCATCCCCACAAAAACATCCAAACAACCTTGAATCCTCCCTATCACCACATAAAACCCAGAATTCCAACTTCAATCCTGAGAAAGGAATCCTTGGTAGTTTCCCTAGTGGATCTCAAGCAGGTGAGCCATCTACATCCAGGGTTCCTTATTTCAATAAACTACTCCCTAAATGCGAACTTCCTACCTTTAATGGTTCTGAGGTGGAGCCTTGGATCAACAAATGTTCGAAGTATTTCCAATTGTTTGAGGTCGCTGAAGATAAGAAGGTGGAGTTAGCAGGGCTTTTCTTGCAAGGAAGAGCAGAGAAATGGTTTAAAAATTGGATCCCAATCCATCCTGGAATTAGTTGGGAAGTGTTTGTGGAGGCTGTGGGAAAACGATTTCAGGAGACTGAAATCACTGAGGTGGTGGAGCAACTTTCTCAGTTGAGGCAGGTGACTACGGTTGCCAATTATCAGGATGAGTTTGAGGACCTCAAATTGAAGATGGAGAAGGAGCATCCTGAGATAACTGAGGTATATTACACTAAAAGTTTTATTGCTGGCTTGAAACCAGAGTTGAGATCTGCTGTAAGATCTCATGAACCCAAGGAGGTATATTCAGCCATCAAGCAAGCTAAACTACAAGAAAACCACCTAAGAGATATATTAGAAGTGGTAAAACCAAAACCCACTTTTCGATCCCCATTACCCATAAAAAACTGGAACCCTTCTTCTAACTTAAGAACTCCTTCATCTACCCCAAACACTGCCTACACACCAAATACCTCCAACTCCCACCAAAACACTACACTTAACCCTGCCTCAGTCAAAACTGCCTCCGGAGTACCTAATACAGGTGTGAAAAGAGTTCCAGGGGCCTGCTGGAAATGTGGAGAACGTTATTATCCAGGCCACCAGTGCACAACTAAGAAGTTGTTAGCCATTACAGCAGAGGAGGGTGAAGAACCGGAAGGGGAGTTGATAGTATCCCAGAATTTTGAAGAGGAGCTTGAAGGAGTCACTAGCGACAATGAACAGATCCTAGTCTCCCTTAATGCATTGGAAGGAGGGCTTACAAGCAATACCATGAGGTTGAAAGGTACTTTAAACAGAAAACCCATTTTGATATTGATTGATAGCGGAAGTACGCACAGTTTTATTGATGTGAAGATAGCCCGAGAGGCTAAATTGCCATTAACAGAGGTCAAACCAGTGGCAGTCACTGTGGCTGATGGCCGTCAGCTTAAGGTTACCTCTAAATGCCAAGATTGTAATTGGTCAATGCAGAATTCTAGGTTCAGTTTTACATTAAGGGTCATTGAACTAGGGGATTGTGACATAATTCTTGGCTCTGACTGGATGCGAAGCCACACTCCAGTCACCTTCGACTTTGAGCAAAACCGTTTGTTGATATATAAGGAGGGAAGGCAAATAGAATTAAAGGGCATGATAGAGGAATTAAGCCTCAAAATGATGACTCTTAAGTCAGTCAACAAGCTAGTTGCTAAGGGATGGAAGGGCATAACTAGTAAGCTATTTGTGATGATAATGGCTGATGATACCCTAGATTCCACCACTCAGCTCATTACCCCAAACATTACCACCCCACCTGACCCAATATAGTCACTCCTTAACCAAAATAATTACCTCTTCCAAACACCTACAACCTTACCACCACAAAGGCTTCATGACCATGCTATACCACTTAAGACTGCCACCGATCCCGTGAACATTCGACCCTACCGTTATTCTCACCAACAGAAAACTGAGATTGAGAAATTGGTTGAGGAGATGTTGGCTACTGGAGTGATAAGACCTAGCAACAGTCCCTATGCCTCTCCAGTCCTTTTAGTAAAAAAGAAGGATGGATCCTGGCGCTTTTGTGTTGATTTTCGTGAGCTAAATAAGGCCACCGTGAAGGATAAATTTCCCATACCAATCATCCAGGAGCTTATTGATGAACTGCAGGGAGCAAGTAAGTTTAGTAAGATTGATTTACGGGCTGGCTACCACCAGATTCGCATGAAGGAATCCGATATTCACAAAACTGCTTTTCGTACCCATTCTGGCCATTATGAATTCGTAGTCATGCCATTTGGCCTTACGAATGCTCCTGTCTCATTTCAATCCCTAATGAACACCATTTTCAAACCTTACCTACGAAAGTTTGTTCTCGTCTTCTTTGATGACATTCTCATTTACAGTCCTGATTTGGATTCCCACCTCTTACAATTACAGTTAGTTTTTGATATCCTAACTACTCATCAATTGTTTGCAAAAGCTTCCAAGTGTGAGTTTGGTGTTGATCAGGTCTCTTATTTAGGGCACATTATTTCAACTCAAGGGGTTGCTACTGATCCTGAAAAGATCTCGGCCATGGTCAATTGGCCACAACCTACAACCTTAAAAGGGCTCAGGGGATTCCTCGGTCTTACAGGATATTACCGACGGTTTATTCATGGTTATGGGGCTATTTGTCGACCCCTCACTGACTTGCTAAAGAAAGACCAATTTCATTGGAATTCTACAGCTTCAACAGCTTTTACCACTCTCAAACAACTAATGACCCAGGCTCCGGTTTTAGCATTACCGAATTTCTCTCTTCCATTCATTATTGAGTGTGATGCTAGTGGTACAGGGATAGGGGCGGTCTTGATGCAAAACCAGCGCCCTATTTGCTTCTTGTCAAAGGGTCTTTGTCCAAGGAATCAGCGTTTGTCTGCATATGAACGTGAATTTCTGGCTCTCTTATATGCAGTGACTTATTGGCGACCCTATTTGGAGCATGCTCCATTTATCATTAAGACAGATCAGGAGAGTATTAAGCACTTGTTAGAACAGCGCTTACACACTTCTATACAGCACAAAGGCATCTCCAAGTTACTTAGTCTGGAATACACAATTCAGTACAAGAAAGGGGTAGAGAATAAAGTGGCAGATGCACTCTCCAGGCAGTTTGAGGATCACCATAGACCTACTTCGCAGCTCTTAGCAGTTTCAATGCTTGTACCTACATGGATCCAAGAAATTCAGGATTCATATAACCACGATGAGTTGGCAATTCAGCTATACCAACAACTTGCTGTTACCCCAGATTCTAGTGGTAATTTTACTTTGATCAATGGGTTACTTAAATTTAAGAACAGGGTGTATATTGGAGGCAACACTGCTCTCAGGGTGAAGTTAATCCAAGTTTGCCATGATTCTCCATTGGGTGGACATTCGGGCATTAAAGGAACATTGACTCGACTACAACAAAGTTTCTATTGGCCACAAATGCCTCAGTCTGTGACACAATGGGTGGCTAAGTGTGACACATGCCAACGTTGTAAGCCCGATCTCTCCCCTAACCCAGGCCTATTGCAGCCCTTGCCTATTCCGGATGGTGCTTGGAAAGATATCGCCATGGATTTTGTGGAAGGTTTACCAAAATCGGGTGGGTTTGACACAATTTTGGTAGTCATTGACAGATTCACTAAAAGTGCCCATTTTCTACCTCTGACACACCCTTTCTCTGCAGCCACAGTGTCTAAACTCTTCCTTGATCAAATTTTCCGTTTACACGGAATGCCTCGTACAATTGTATCAGATCGTGATAGGATCTTTACGGGAATTTTTTGGAAGGAATTAATGCAGTTGATGGGTACCCAACTCCTATTTAGTAGTGCTTACCACCCTCAAACGGATGGTCAAACCGAGCGTTTAAATCAGTGTTTAGAGGGGTATTTACGCAGCATGTGTTTCCTTCATCCTAAGAAATGGGCTACTTGGTTGGGACTTGCAGAGTATTGGTACAATTCTACCTATCACAGTGCTCTGAAAATGAGTCCATTTCAGGCACTCTATGGCCAGGCCCCTGCCCTGCCCGTCCTGCCTACTTCTACATCTCATGTGGCTGCTGTTGAAGATATCTTAACAGCTCGCCACCAACTGAACCAGTCTCTCAAAGATTGCTTAGCAAAAGCCCAGAATCGTATGAAGCAATTTGCTGACAGACACAGATCAGATAGAGAATTTAATCCTGGAGATTGGGTTTACTTAAAGCTTCAACCCTACAGACAATCTTCTATTGCTAAACGTCACTCTCACAAACTCTCCTCCAAGTTTTTTTGTCCTTTCAAGATATTATCTAAGGTGGGAAAGGTAGCTTATAAGCTCCAACTTCCTCTGACTAGCAAGGTACATCCTGTTTTTCATGTTTCTCTTCTTAAGAGGAAATCAGATCCTGCTGCAGCTCCACTCACTACTCTTCCTCCTATTGAGGATGGCCCTCTTCCAATTCAGCCTCTTAAGGTTCTGAATACTCGTAATGCGCTAGTAGATGACAAGGCAGTGCCTCAGTTACTGATTCAGTGGGACGGCTTTTCTACTTTGGATTCCACCTGGGAGGACTATTCTATGTTGGTTAATCAATTTCCTTCCTTCATTCATTCTTGGGGTCAAGAATGTGCTCAAGGGGGAGGTATTGTCACATACGTGCGTCGTAAGAAGTTGAAAGACTAGATTGGATATTTACAAGATATGGTTATTGGTAGTTATTTCTGTTATTTCCTTATTGCTTTGTATTGCTTTATAGTGTTATTGTCTTCTGTTAGTAGAAGTCTGTTATCGTTACTTTAGTGGGGTTACTTTAGTGGGCTAGCTAATTTGTCTTGTAGTGAATTTGTTATAACACCTGTACACACAGCTGGTGTGTAACCGTTTGGCAGACACTCAGCTTGTACTGTATAAAGGTCATGCTTTGCTATGCTACAATTGATCAATGAGAATTAACACTTTTATCCATTCTTCTCTCAAATCTTTCTCTCTTTCTGTACCTAATTCTATCTTTTCTCCTTTCTCTCTCTCTTTTCTTTCTAATTCTTTCTAAATCCCACTGGTCAGGATACCCACCTGACAACGAGTTTGGATGTACATCTTTTCTCCTTTTTCATTAGTTTGTTCTCTGCTCACTGCAAAGTCGAGCCTAAACTTATCCGGGGATTTCTCCTTCATTTTTTCGAATTCGTGTCCAGAAATTTCAGTATTATGACCATTTTCGTTTTGATTCAGTGCATCAGTTAGTTTGATAAATTCATTTGCCTCACCTCCTTGTAGAGCAATGAGCTACTTGTTGGGACACCCAAGAAGAGCCACGCCAGACCATTGAACTGAACAGCACAAAATAAAATTGGAGTTAGTTACTTCTTTTGGTTTTTGCTACCTATTTGAATCCAGATTCAAGCAAGGAATGACGAATGGATAGGGCTAAAAAGCAATCCCAACAAAGGTTTTCACCGTTCGAAAGGCTTGTATTGTACTTGAGACCTGGACCATAACTACTAAGTAATCATTTAATGCAAAGGGATTGATTGGGGATGTTGATTTCCGCCGGTGGATTGTGTTATTTCAATGGTTGTTACATAAGTAAGACCTAGATTATTGACTTATTGGTTGTAAAATCAGGCATGGGATGTTGTTTACTACATTTGATTTCAGTGAGATTCTCAATTCAGAAAAGACCAAGGAGATGTTATTGTACCTGATAGTCCTCATGCTTCTCAAAGAACATTTTCCACAAAAACGACCGGAAAGGAGCAATACGAGTTCCAGTTGCAAGCTGCACGGTCAAAATCCAATTCAAGAGTTAAATGTATTGGAATTTTTTACAGGTAAAAGAACATAAACCATTAACAGAAGAACAGAAACCATAAACAAGAACAGAACTCATTAACAGAAGAGAAATTTCCACAAACCTGTGAAGCTATGGAGTAGGAGGCGTTGAAGTTGTCCGATCGGAGGCTTTGAGGTGGCATAAGCCTTGCCACGGCGGAAGAAATCTCAGGCGGCCGGCCGTATAGGGAAGAAAGGAGGTGGCGGCAGTCGATGGGGAAGAAGAAACAGAGAAATAAATCGTGATTTTTGGGTCCGATTTTTAGGGTTTAATGTTTCTTCTGGCTTTGAGGTGGCTGCAGTAAAAATAAAACCTTTTCTTTTTGTTTATTAAATTTTTTTAGACAGAAAAAATATGTTTTATGGGTTTACATATTTTTTTTAATTTCATGTGATTTTAATAAATTGTATAAATTTGTAACAATTTTTTAATCTATCAATATTTTTTTAAATTTATTTTTTTTATATTTAAAAAATTATGATTAATATTAGTATTATACTAATTATTAATTAATAGTTTTATACTAATTAATAATAGTTATAGCATTATTTTTTAATATATTATTACAGTTAATTAAATTATTTTTTATTTTTAATTAATGTATATGTGATAAGTTTTTAAGTTTATATGTATGTACATGCTATTTGATTTTCATCATTTTTTTTAATTCTTTAGTATTTTAAGAAATATGAAGAAAAAATAATTATATTCAAATAGTAGTTCGTATTAATTGTGTCGCACTTTTAAAAAGGAGCGACACAAAGATAACACACTTCTTGTGTCGCTTTGTTAAAGGCGCGTCACAAGGTTGCTCTTGTGTCACACTGTAAGACAAGCGATACAAGAAATAACTTGTTTGTGACGCACACTCTTAAAGCATGACACAAGTGATGACACAAAATACTTAGTTGTGTCGCGTTTACAGAACGCGCGACACTAGTTACTCTGTTGTGTCGCTTTGTCTTCAAGCGCGACACAAAAGGTGCGATACAAGTGAGCATTTCTGTACTAGTGTTATCTCGTCCATAGTCAGCATCAGTATATCCAATGAGTGTGAAGTCATTTGAAGTTGGATACCATAGACCTGCATCAATTGAGCTCTGCAGATATCTAAAAATTCTTTTTACAGCTGTTAGATGAGATTCTCTGGGGTCAGCTTGATATCTCGCACAATAACATACTAAGTACTGTATATCAGGTCTACTAGCTGTGAGATAAAGTAGGGAACCTATCATACCTCGATAGAGTTTACTATCTATTGACTTACTTTTCTCATCTTTGCATATGACAGTATCAGTACCCATAGGGGTTGATGTGGGTTTGCAATCTACCATGCTGAATTTCTTTAGCATCTCTTTGGTGTACTTGGACTGACTTATGAAGATGCCATTCTTACCTTGCTTGATTTGGAGTCCAAGGAAGAAGTTGAGTTCCCCCATCATGGACATCTCGAACTCAGTTTGCATCTGTTTGCTAAATTCTTTGCACAAAGATTCATCAGTAGCACCAAATATTATATCATCTACATATATTTGTGCAAGTAGGGTATGTTTTCCCTTTTTCTTAATGAACAAGGTTGTGTCAGCTTTTCCCCTGACATAGTTCCTGGTTAGCAGGAAGTTGGTCAACCTCTCATACCAAGCTCTTGGAGCTTGTTTCAGGAGCCTTTTTGAGTTTATAAACGTGGTTTGGAAATTTTGGATCTTCAAACCCAGGAGGTTGATTAACATATACCTCTTCGTTTATGAAACCATTAAGGAATGCACTTTTAACATCCATTTGGTATAACTTAAAGTTCATGAAACTGGCATAAGCACGCAATATACGTATTGCTTCTAACCTAGCAACAGGTGCAAATGTTTCCCCATAGTCAATACCCTCTTGCTGACTATAGCCTTGGGCTACAAGTCGGGCTTTGTTTCTTATTACATTTCCATGCTCATGTAGTTTGTTTCTAAAGACCCACTTAGTTCCTATAGGCTTTTGATTCCTAGGTTTAGGCACTAAATCTCATACCTCATTTCTGGTGAATTGGTCAAGCTCTTCTTGCATGGCATTGATCCAATATTCATCGTGCTCAGCATCAGCGAAGTTCTTTGGTTCATGTATTGAGACGAATGCAACATTGCTGAGGTATTTCCTAAGCTGATCTCTGGTCATCAGCTTGTTGTCAGCAGCATCAAGAATGGACTTTTCTGAATGTCCTCTTGGGATTTTTATTTCTTTGGGCAATGTTGAGTCATTTGGAATAGGTGTTTCTACAATCTCTACAGGAATAGATTGGTCAGTAAATGTTATTTCAACTTCTTGCTTACCTTTGGTCAGCCCTTGTATCGATGATTCAGAGACTCCATTTTGATCAGCGGAAGCTGAGCTTAGTTCGTCTTCAGTGAGCTGAGTTGACTTTCCTGCAGGGTCAGCTTCATCGAACTCAACATGGACAGACTCTTCTACAACCTGAGTTCGTTTATTATAGACTCTATATGCTTTGCTGTTAGTTGAGTACCCTAAGAAGATCGCTTCGTCAGCTTTAGCATCAAATTTTGCAAGATTGTCCTTTGTATTGAGTATAAAGCATTTACACCCAAAAGCACGAAAGTACCCAATGTTGGGCTTTCGTCCTTTCCAAAGTTCATATGGGGTTTTCTTAAGTATAGGTCTTACTAGAGCCCTATTCAGTATATAGCATGCTGTGTGGACAACTTCACCCCAGAAGTACTTTGGAAGCCTATTTTCGCTCAGCATGGTTCTAGCAATTTCGACAATAGTTCTATTCTTCCTTTCAACAATCTCATTCTGTTGAGGTGTTCTAGGAGCAGAGAAATTGTGGTCAATACCACTGGTTTCACAGAATTCATCAAACTGTTGGTTTTTGAATTCTCCACCGTTGTCGCTTCTAATATGAGCTACTTTTAGGTCTTTGTCAATTTCAAGCTTTTTAATAAGTGTAGTAAACATCTCAAAAGTTTCATCCTTGCTACTCAGCAAGATGATCCAAGTGTACCGAGAGAAATCATCTACAATGACCAAGGAAAATTTCTTACCTCCCAAGCTGAGTGGTTGGATAGGTCCGAAAAGATCCAAGTGTAGTAATTCTAATGGTCTCTTGGTTGAGACAATATTTTTACTTTGAAATGACTTTTTGGTTTGTTTCCCTTGCTGACAAGCTTTACATAATTGATCTTTCTCAAATTTTAATTTTGGTTATCCCTCACTTAATTGCTTTCTAGCTAATTTGGCAAGAAGGTCCATGCTGACATGCCCAAATATTCTATGCCATAGCCAGGACTTATCCTCTTTAGACACTTAGCATATGTTTTTAGAAAACTGTTTTTCTAAATTTAGCATGTATACATTATCTCCACGAGGGGCAGTTAAAATCAATTCATTTGTGTTCCCCTCGAGTATTTGACACTTAGTATCATTGAATACAACCTTTCTGCCGCTCTTGCAAAGCTGAGCTACACTCAGTAGGTTGTATTTGAGACCTTTGACTAAGGAGACAGACTCAATAGTTGGGTTACCTCCGATAGTACCTGAGCCGACTATCTTACCCTTCTTATTGTCTCTGAAGCTTACACTTCCACCTCGTTTAAGCTCTAGTGTGATGAATTGTGTTTCATCACCCGTCATGTGTCTTGAGCATGCGCCGTCTATGTACCAAAGTTTTGACTTCTCCATACATGTCAAGCTGACCTGCATTTTAAACTATTCATCTTTAGGTACCCAATTCTTTTTGGGTCCTTTCTTGTTAGTATAAACAGGTGCAAAATCATATTTTAGTTTGTGACGACATACTTTTATAGTGTGGCCATTTTTACCACAGAAGTCACAATAAACTACCCTTTGAGGGTGATGCTGAGTGTGGTCAGCATTGTTATGTTGAGCATGCCAACATACCTTAGTGGTATGTCCTTTTCTTCCGCAGAAGTCACATTGGACAATCCGCTTGTTGAACCAACACGCATCTTTTGTGTGTCCTCTTTTCCCGCAACATTCACACTGGGTGAACAGTTTATGCTGACTTGAGTACTCAGCATGGGATTTATGTTTATTTGAGCCTTTTACTTGACTATGTAGGGTTGTAACGTCCTTTCTAAGTTTCTTTGACTCAGATTGAACCTCCGTGACAAACTTATGCATTATTTGAATGTTGTTATGTAAATCTGCATTATCTTGGAGGAGATATCTGAGGTCACTCAGCTTGACCTCTTCAATCTCGTCACACCGCCTGCTGAGTGATTTGATTTTCTTGTTACACTTTTTAGTTAGTGTGTATAAATCACTTAAGGCATTTACCATCTCATTTCTAAGCAAAAGTAGGGATGTTACCTCATTGTTGTGTTCCTCCTAGTCAGTTTCATTAGAGAGGTCAGCTTGCTCAGATTGAGAGTGTTCAGCATCATCGGCCATGAAGCATATGTTTGCCGTTTCATTTGCATCAGCTTCGGATGATGTTGACTCGTCACTGTCACTCCATGTTGTTACCATTGCCTTCTTGTTTCCCTTCTTATCTCTTTTTAGGTTTGGGCAGCTTGACTTGATGTGCCCAGTTTGGTGGCACTCAAAACATGTGACGGACTTGGAGCTGTCCTTCTTATATTTGTCACTGGACTCAGCTTTGTACCTCTCACCCCTCTTGTATGGCCGTTTGCTATTTCTGTCATTTCTTCTGAACAGCTTCTTCATCTTTCTAGTAAACATAGCCATTTCCTCATCATCAGTAGACTCAGCTTCTGTGGAGTCAGCTTTCATCACTAGAGATTTCTATTTCTTATCTTCAGATTTTTCTTTTGCCTCAAAGTTTTTCATAGAGATCTCGTGGGTCAGCAGGGATCCGATCAGCTCATCATATTTGTAAGTAATCAAGTCCTGAGCTTCTTCTACAGCTGTTTTCTTTGCTTGCCAACTCTTAGGTAAACTTCTCAAGATCTTCTTTACTTGTTCTTCTTCAGAGAAGTTCTTTCCAAGCCTTTTAAGCTCATTTATAATATTTGTGAATCTTGAGTTCATTTCAGAGATGTCTTCGTTTTAATTAATATCGAACAGCTCGTAGAGTCTCATATGCTGATTGACTTTTGACTCCTTGACTTTACTGGTGCCTTCATAGGTCACTTCAAGTTTTTTCCAAATCTCATGTGCTGACTCACAACCTGAAATCTTATTGTATTCTGCAGCATCTAAAGCACAGTGAAGCATATTTATAGCCGAAGCATTATTTTGTAATTTTCTGAGGTCATCCTCTGTCCACTCAGCTTCGCTCTTAACAATTTTCTCATTGTTAACAGTTTTATATGGCACATGTGGACCTTGAACAATTGCAAGCCATGCACTCATGTTTGTGGCTTGAATAAAGTTTTTCATCCTATTCTTCCAGAATGTATAATTAGATCCAAAGAATAGGGGAGGTCTAGTGATTGATAATCCCTCAGGGAGTATCTGAGTTGTTTGGTTCCCTGGAAGGAAACGAGTGCTGTTCTCAGCCATTTATAGGGATCCGCTCAAGATAGTTATATCTTTGAGTAGTGAGCTTAGGCTCTGATACCACTTGTTGGTCCCGTGTGATTAGTTCCAAGGGGGGGTTAGGAACTAATATAACTTTTTTTTCGTTTAATTAATATACTGACTTAGTTATTTGGTGAGTTTGTCAACTCAGCTTTTGGTCAGCTCGGCCAGATATGTTACAAGACAACTTTGGCCGGATATTGACTAAGGCTGTTTTATTTGTAAGTTAGATATTGACACTCTTGGAGGTCAACTTCTAACTCAGCACTTGAAATTACTCAGAGTCAACTTTAAACAATTTTATATGCTGGAGTAAACTTCACACACAACACATGCAAATATATATATTGAGAGAGAGTTTAGAGATTACTCAGTATCACTTATCCTGGTTCGGCCTCTCCGCCTACGTCCAGTCCCCAGAGTCCTCCGGGCTTTTAGAATCCAATACTGAGCTCTTTAAAGGTAGAGCACAAACCGATTACAAGGCAGTTGAATATGCAAGAGTACCTTTCTCTATTCGTCTACTCAACTCCTACTAAGTGCTACAACCCAGCACCTAGATTTCTCTACCACTGAATGTTTACAACCAAACACTCAGCACAACACTCTCAATGTTACAATTGATGAACACTTGTTCCTTTTCAAATAAAGAACACTTTAGAAGATTACAAGTAATCACTCTAGCATTTACACAAAGAATGGAAGATGGGTGTAAGATCTCTTTTTGTATCTAAGTGCTTTTGTATCTTTTCTCTCTTGTACTTTTCTTTTTTGTAAATGGGCAATGATCCAAGAAGTTTGATTGTCCTTATATAGGGAAAATCTGTGTTGGATGATTTTGAAATGATTTAGCCGTTGATGTTAAAACGGCTCTTTTAGGGGACAGATTCTGGTCAGCTTCAGACTGTTCCAGCCATTCCCTTCCTCTGTTTTCCTTCAGACGTCAGGCTTGTCCTCTTGTGTCTGGCTTGTCTTTTTGTGCCAGTTGTCTTTTACCAATAATCCATTGACCCATACATCTCGGAATGTGTCTTCTGCGTATTTCCAAGGATTCAATTATTGGTTCAGAGGGGCGGTAATCATTGTCTTTTAGCAAACGACTTTTTCATGCTGTCCTGAAGAATCACTCAGCTTCTACTGCGTAAATCATTGTCTTTGGCAATTTCTAGGCTGAGTATATTTTTAGTCAGCTCAGCTTCGTAAGACAGTTGTTGTTGCGGTTTCTTATGCTGAGTTTCATTTTGCTTCTCTTTGTTGGACTTTTATGCCTTAGTCTTTTGATGCTAAGGTTGATTCCACTCAGCTTGATACTTTAGGCTTCTATGCTGACCTTCATTTTACTTAGCTTGTTTTGTTTATTTCATGCTGACTTCTTCCTTTCTTACTTTTTATATTTATCTTTATTTATATTCATACTCAACATTGAACAAACGGATTAGTACAATTAAAATAAAGCACTTAAATTTAATTGTCTCTTAATCATGGATGATTTTGTCAAATCAAAATCTTGTGGAAAGGTGTTTCAACACATCCTTTCAGTAGAACAGAACAGCTTAAACAACGACATTAACGGGTCATTCGGAAGGAAACAGATAAACGCGCGGGTCGAGCAAGCTACAGGAGAGAGAAAGAGAGAAAAAACGTGGAAAGCAAGACAGCTTTCCATCTTGTGCCAAGTGTAGGAGGATTGTTTACTTGTCCTTATTTTTACCTTTTTGTGACTTTTTACCCTTGTAATTAGGGTTGATGTAAGGGGAGTATAAATAGGAAGGGAATATTATTGTAATAGGTATCTCGGTATTACCGTCACCACTAGTTTTTATTCTCTGTTTTTTTATTGTCTGTTGAAGAATGTTTTTGGGAAGAACAAGTTGTTCACTCATGACAATGAGTGAGTAGTTCTTCTGCAGGCCTAGCTAGCCATTTAGACGACGATTGTAAGTATCCTTTATTAATGAATGGAGTATTTTTATCCATGATTGAGTGTTATTAGCATGCTTAAAGAATAGATTAAGATCGAGTCTATTTTATGGTTACCGAGGATGACACGACAGTGCTCCGACGTAATAGAAACAGCTAATTGGCATAAGTTGTAGTGGACGGACACGAAAACTACCACATATTGGGGTTTCTTATTGAATGCTCCCTGTTACTTAATGCTTGTTTGTATGTTAGCACAAGGACACTTGGTTAATATTACTTACTTAGTATCTTTGGAAATGGGACACCGGACCTTAGTGACCGATGAGGGAGAGACCCAACTCAGGAATATAGATCTACTTCATTTAGCGATAAAAGTTAGGCACAATTGTTCGTTAGGCGTATGGCTAGATCTGTGCTTGTTCATCTTGGATTCATTTATCTTATTATTCGGTTGTTTTTGTTTATGTAAAAGCTCACACACTATTCACCCACTCAAGAATTATATCTAACACTTAAGGTAACTTATTCTTCTCACTAAAGTCCAATCCCTGTGGAATACGACACTTGGTCTTACTAAATACTACATATGACCTAGTACACTTGCTAGCGTCCCTATTTAACACACCAATTGGTTCCTAATCAAATGAATGGTTACTTTTATTCTTTATCTTGCTCTAATTGTATGTATGGAAACATCCACTATGATAGTGCGCTGACACTTCAAGGGCCTTCCAGGAACTATTATTTTTTCTATGAGTGTTTGTTGAATTTGGAAGTCATGTAACCTAAAGGTTTTCGATCGGGTGGAGTTCGTGGGCACAAAAGCGGATTTTGTGATGTCCCATGCGAGCTCAAGTTTTCAAAAGCACACACTTTTCTCTCTGGTAATAGAGGTAGTTGCAAAGAAGATAAGTGGATTTGTTGGAAGCCTCCCAGAATCGCTTGGGTGAAGGTCAAGACCGACGAGGCTAGCAAGGAGTAATTCAGAGTGTACCTTAGAGGGCAGGGGGGCTTATTCGGGACCATAATGGAGGGTGCCTTGGTGGTTTTGTCGTTAACTTGGATATTTGTATGACTTTCTTAGCTGAAATTTGGGCTTTATTTTTTGGGTTATCTTTAGTGTGGGAGAAGGGTTATTGTAAACTTATCATTGAAATGTATTCACAGACGACATTGAGTTTGGTTGATAAGGTTGAAGCTCATCACCCCAGGCTTGGCTCATTCTCAATTGCAGAGAGTTTCGAGATCAAGATTAAGAGATTTATTTTGTGCATAGGAAGGTAATCAAGTTGTTGAGTGGATAACCAATTTCGCAGATTCTCTGACCATGGATCATCACGAGTGTGGTGTGCCTCCTACATGTCTTCAGGATATTTTTTTCAAAGGATCGCTACGGCTGGTCCCTGAGGAGGATAGTCTCCATATAATTTTTTTCATGTTTTTGTTGTGTCTGTTTTTGTTTCCCGCATTTCCTGCCTTCCTTCTCTACCAATTTTTTTTTTTTAAATAGCATATTATACAATGAGTCAAAAAATGCACTTTCCTTTACTTTTATTTTCATACATGTATCATTATATAAGAGAGTCGTTAATAAAAATTTATCTAATGTTAATGTTAATATTTTTATTTGATTATGATAATTAATTAACATTCTTGCTATTTATTTCCCTATCTGAATTTGCAAAGTTATATGAACTTCTTCTGAAGTATTCAATTTCAATAGTTTACATAAGAATTAAAAATGAAATTATCATGCATTAAGCTAAAAAAGAAATCATTGTGTAGCATAAAATATATAATCTCAGCTAAAAATGCAAAGATTTTATTTTTTGAAGAAGAGATATGAAGGCTTGGAAACAGGAAATTTGGAAGCAAAAGATGTTGATGTTTGCTTACAACAGTGGAAACACTCCTTAAGTAATGTCTCGGCTTTTTTCATTACAGATCCTCCAAAAAGGTCCAATTGCAATACTTCTACTTTCCTGTTAGTCAATGGTTAAATTTGGACATAAGGTAATAAAATTACCTTTGCAAATCAGTTTTTTTTTTTTTTTTTTTTGTCATTTTTATAGTTTTTTTTTTTTATTACATCCTAAAAATATATTAAGAAATACATAAACTTAAAAGTTATCTAAATTATGTTAGTATTTTTTTTAAATGTTAATATTATATTACTGAATTTATTTTATTAGTAGATTTTTTTGGTTACTCTTTCAATTCATTAAAAAAAATTGTGACATACACTTTATAAGCAATAATTATTTTCACTTTATTTTATTTGTGCTCATTTTGTTTAATCATATTGATTCTATTATTTGCATCAGTATATTAATACTCTCTTATTTATTGATTCCAATATTTATTTATTCTATAATAAGTCTATTATTCTAATTAATTTCCATAAACCCGCATTTTATAGCAGAAAAAAAGATGACTTAGGGTCTGTTTGGTTCAGCTGTTAGCTAACAGCTGTTACGGTTGCTGTTAGCTGTTTGCAGTTGCAGTAAGCTGTTAGCGGTTGCTGTTAGCTGTTTGTTATTAGCTGTTTAATTACTAGTGTTTGGTAAAATTATATTGAATGGTTGCTGTTCGAATTTAAAATGTCTAAAATGGATATGTTTTAAATTAATCAATGATGAAATTATAAAAGGAAAAATGTGAAAAAATGCCCATAACGTTTACAACTAAGAATAATTTTACTCTTAACGTCTAAAATAGTGCAACTTGACTCATAACGCTGGCAGCTAATAGCAATTTTACCCTTAACATTAGCAAGTTAGGTTGATTTCAGATATTATTAGAAAACATAGATATTTTATTTCTTATTCTACACCAATTGTAAATAGCAGTAGTTCTAAAAAAGAGATTTCATATTTTTTTGTGATTTGATAATAAAATTGAAAATTAATATTTATAAATTCAGTGAAATTTTTGAATTTTTTTATCCAACTCGTACAAAAGACAATAGTTTTTTTTCCGTCTAATCATATGTTTGTGATCTGTTACTTACGATGATAAAATGGTGCACATGTGAAGTGTAGATGACAATATTCATGACCAATAAGACTGTTTGATAAATTATTTCTCAAATTGATCCAACTTGTCAATGTTAGAGGTAAAATTGCTTTTGGCTGCCAATATTAGGGGTATAATTGCACCATTTTAGACATTAAGGGAAAAATTGCAAGCTATAAATGTTAGGGGTATTTTTGCACTTTATCCTATTATAAAATAAAAAATATGTTACACAAATTAATAAAAATAATCTATATAAAAAATTTATTGAACGCAACAAAACCTTATTCTTCCGGTAATTACGTTGTAGAAATATAAATAACGTAAAAGAATAAACATATTTTGTGGAAATAAGAAGGATAATTTTGTCAATAACAAATAACTACAAACAACTGTTTATGAAAAGCTCCAAATATGAGCTTTTCGTGAAACGCTCCAAAACGCTGCATTTTCTAGAAAAAAATGCTAAACGCTGCGGTTATATAAACCTAACCAAACGCTATATTTCCCGCGGTTTGGAGTGAAACGCTAAACGCTCATCCGAAAAGCTGAAACAAACACCCTCTTAACGTGTACTGATTATATGAAATGACATGTAATATGAAACAAAAAAAATCTCTAGAAAGACATGTAATATGAAACGGAGGTAGTATCATTTATAGCTAAGCTTTATACTTTTTATACTTGATAATTCTTTAACAGCATTATATATATATATAAGTATGTTTGAAATAATTGTAGATGAAAAATATATAACTAAAATATATTTTTGAGGGCAAATCGACTGGTCGGTATATGCTTATAATAAGGCAAAATTAGAATAAAAAATAGACTAATAGACTAATTAATTGGTGGAAGTAAAATTGTTATAATGTATTTTTAAAATAAAAGGTTAAATTAAATAATGTAATGTAACACAATATATGATGGAATTATATGTATTTCTATTGAATAATTAAATCCCAACATGTATTGTTATCCGACTCCGTTCTTTTTCAAAAATGTTTTTTTTTAACCAAACAAAAAATGTTTTACTCAATAGAAAGCAAAATATTTTACTTATTTTCTAATTTTAGAGCTCTATAAAAAAATATAGAAAGAAAATAGTTTATCAATGAGAAATAATTTAAAACAAGGGAAACAACTTTCCCTTTTAAGAATGAGAACTTACTCTTCAAAAAAAAAAAAAAAAAAGAATTCTCGTTGTGCATATATTTTATCGGATCTTCTTTATCTATTTGAATTGTATCTATTCTCTATTATTCTGTTGTTTATACCTTTCTCGGATTTAGTAAGAGCGGAAACGGTTTATCTTATCCGTGGATCTATAAATCTGCGTGGTTACAACAACAAAAAGGACTCAGATCCGAATGTTCAGAATGACCTAAAGGATGAAATTTGGATTGCAGATGTTTTTCTACAGATTTGGATTTACGAGAAGTATATGTTAAATTGTTGTTTGATGTTTTTTTTATATCTTTTATGGGTTTTTTTGCTCTTTGTAATCGTTTTCATCCCTTGGTGGATCTTGTATTGGCTTTAGCCTTTACTTGTTTGAACTTTTATTTCTTATATTTTGCTTGTTGTAATCCTTCTTTTTTCATCTAATGAAAATACAAGCATATTTCTCAAAAAAAAAAAAAAAAAAAAAACTTATTAACTATTACATGAATTAACAAAAATGGAAGATTAAAAAGAATGAGAAGTTATTATCTGTTATTTGAATTAAAATAATTAATATGAAACATTACTTATTTTTTAATCTTCGAAATAAATGGTAACTCATGTATACATATCGAAGCTAAACAATGAAAATAAATTATTTCTTCAATAAAACTTAATCCTTCAATTGGAAATTAATTATTTGAAGCGATAGAATTTCTTTCAACAATCATGGCCATTGGATTTTTCATGATGAGTTTTACGTGGATATAAAGTAAGCCCTAGAAGTTGACTTCCCTTGTTTGTCATGTAAAAACGAAGTCCCGTGACCCTTTGAATAATAACAAAAACCCATTAATGAACAGGGTAGATTCCACCTATGTTATGTCCACTCAAATTTGCCTAATATCAGAACTACTAAACTTCAAAAACACCCTTCTGAGTATAAACGGCCTCAAAATGACAGTAGGACAATCTCCAAATATAAAAAGTTTAGGAATTAATATGGTTTAGAAACATATTTAGAATTACATTTTTTTTATTTTCTAAAGCAATACTTCTAGTGCTTTTCCTCTTTGATTTATACTTCTAGTGCTTTCCTCCTCAAACATTCCTTTTCAAACATTCACTTTCTCTTCTTTAACTAAAGACCTAAATTTCTCTTTGTTCACTCAAATCAAAATATTTAAAAGAAATTTACTTGTTATTAGAGTGAGATTTGCTTGTTGAGTAACTTTTAGGTTAATAAAAAGAAAAATTGATTGTTGAATGATCATAATATTAGTAAAGATAAAGTTAAATAGTGATAGTACCCTTAATTATATACTAGGGAATAGGGCACTGACCTCTACCTTTTTTTTTTTTGCACATTGAAGCCTGAATACATAGGGTATTTTTCCAAAAAAAAACTGATTAGTCCCTTAAGTTTTGGAGAAGTATTAACTTTTCACTGATTTATTGAGTCCTAAATTTACTTAAATTAACCTTTTGACCCTTTAAAGCGAGTTATTAACCCCATGAACTTATTTGCAAAGCTATATGCTTTGAGTTGTTCAAATCTATCATATAGCAATATGGATTTAATCATGTCATATTAAGTAGGTTCCCGTGGCTATTCTAGACACCCTTAAAATTCAAAGGGTCAAACTGTTTTTAGGGTAAGTCCAAAGGGACCTGATGTATTCAACCCAAATTAAATTTTGAAATATATAGGGTAAATAATTTATTAGTCCCCAAGTTTTTACCTAACACACTGTTTAGTCCTCCTATTTTGAAAAACACATTATAAGGTCCCTAGCTTTTACCAATATTAACCCTTTGGTCCTTTTGTCTAGTTTTTTTAGACCTGTAACCATTATATTTTAGCATAAATAGACATATATAAAATAACAGAGTAACATGGTCAACTTGTATTGTACCGTGGTTGTCCTAAAAGCTAAGATATGTTCGGTTAAAAATCTAAAAAAATAGATAAAAGGACCACAGAGTTAATATTGGTAAAAGATAGGGACCTTAAAATGTGTTTTTCAAAATAAGGGAACTAAACAGTGTGTTAGGTAAAAACTAGAGGACTAATATATATATATATATAACCTAGAAAAAACAATCTAAATGCATGAATTCAAACAAGAGTGATAATATTTGGTAGCATGAATCCGGTAAGATTCAATTTCCCTTGGGAATCAAAATTTATATGACATTTATTTCTGTCATAACAAGTTTCTGATTAACACGATTTCTTCTCCTGATACACTAATTTGGTATAATGATGCCACAATTAATTAGCTCTAATTATGTGCACTTGTAAGAAACAAACCAAGCAACCTTAGGAGCCAGAAATTGCAGCTACCAGAAGGGGCTTTAATATCAACAATACACAGAGAATGCACATGATTTTACCTGCTTAATTAAGTTCAAAATGATGGCATATGCGAAAACCTGGATTCAATTTCAATTTCCTAATGAAGCGCAATCTGCCAGATCCTTTAAGAGTGTGACAACGTCATCTGAACTTCCAAGGAGATATCTAGCATTTGATCGCTTTCGTGCAACGGCACAAGAGAAGTAGTTGTCACCTTTGAGATCAAGTACAGAAGAACCCTCATGCATTGTTATTCTTTCAGGTACAATAGGCCGCCAAGCAGCAGTTGGAATGCTGTTCCTTTCAATTGTTGACATTGAACGTTGTTTCTTAAGGTGAGCTTTTGATTGGTTTCTTTTGCACGGAACCTTTGGCAAAGGTGAAACGAAAGGATCTGGTGAGCTGATTCGTGTTGGAGGAGGTTTTTCGCCTGGAAGCTCTGGCTCAAAAAATGTATAGATATCTTCGTCCTGAAACAGGTGATTCAGAAACAACTAGTTTTACATTACACCATATGGACAATGAGTTGCGTTATAGTAATGTTTTTGTTCTTGGAATGTTTTTGTTCTTCGAAACTTCTATCAAGTAATGAATTTGTCCATCAAACATGAAAATTAAAACTGTTTTGATTTATGCCAAGCTGAAAACTTACCTTTGTTAGAAAGTGGCCAACACAGAGGACATAATCTATTGGTGCTTTCATGCCTTGGTTATGAACTATTTCTCCTAAAATTCTATCAATGGCTGCACCCTTTAAAAAAATGGAAAATATCAGATGAGAAAAAAGATAACAATGTCATTTTATC
Source organism: Euphorbia lathyris (assembly GCF_963576675.1). Classification (NCBI taxonomy): domain Eukaryota; kingdom Viridiplantae; phylum Streptophyta; class Magnoliopsida; order Malpighiales; family Euphorbiaceae; genus Euphorbia; species Euphorbia lathyris. The sequence goes on from NC_088915.1 coordinate 57,397,949, forward strand.
AATCACATTACAGCAGGCATGTGGTGAATAGCTACATCCTAATTCCCGTACCTTAGTCACACCAACTGGTCGAACCTCAACAGAGCGGCCACCTTGAACGACATCAACAGCTGCATTTGAGATTGGACCTGTCCACAGATGCTGCAACATATCCCTTGCTTGAACTCTTCCAAACTCAACATCTTAGCATATGTAAGGAAAAACGAACAAACTAAGTATAAACAGCAGAACACATGAATTCTATATGCACAAGCACATCAATTTACAAGTATTTGTGCACAGTACGATTTTCACCAAGTACCAATCCACGTCCTGAACCATTTTACCACTTGAGTAGTTTCGTTACAGATAAAGTGCAATATATACAGAGGATAAGTACCTGCATACTTGTAATTCCATACAAGAGAAGTTTCACGAAGCTCAAAATGAGAACGGGGTGTTCTTTCTGTAAAATACTCGAAAACATGCTGAAATCATGAATAAGCACAAGGGTTTAGGTTCTAGAGGATCTCAGTTGGAAAAGACCACTCCAATGATAATGTATAAACCTTAACACTGTCGACCCAATCCATATTGAGATTTTCTGGCATTGTTGTCATCCACTCCCCAGTTGTAAGGCGTAAAAACATCCCATTTTCTGCTGCCAACCACATATTGTATTCTCCAAAGTTCTGCACAAGAAGTTGTTAAACCAAAAGCATAAACTGCAAAGAGCAAGGAGGACGATTGAAGAACAGTCAGTACTTCATCAAGAATGGCTCTATCACTTCCACTGAGTACAACAACAGTTGTCGTTTTATCATCACAAAGTTTCTTCAAAGGTTCTTTTAGCACTGGGTGCAATCTAGGATCCATTTCTCTAATTTGGCCATTCCTTCTACCTAAGTTGTCCACTGGTTCAGTTAAAGTTGCATTAAATCCCTGTAAAGAGAAGCACCAACAAAAAGGGGAGCAATTAAAGCAAATGAATAATAAGAGAATGGATAATGACAATGTAAATAGCATGGCAGACAATACAAAAGGTATGTATCTAAAAACATGTAAATCAGACCAATTATATCTACCACTTTTCTGCTAAAATTATTAAGAACATCCTACAGAAGCAAATGAAAAACTGAATTACAATTATCATAGCATCACAAAAAGATCTTCATAAGGTAGGCCAGGATTTTGTAAGATTTATACCTCATTGTATTTGAAAAACAATACAACCTATATTTTACTGAAACAATAGGGAAGTTTTTTCGTTTAACAATTGCAGTATCTAGAAATGAAACTGTCACAGAGAAAGGAAGAGAAAAAAATAACTGTAGTCTATATTCACTTGATAAAGAAGCGCCACAAATACACACATTATACACACCAGAAAGGATATACAAGGTAAGTCAAACAATCACAATTAATCAACATTAATGTTGATTTCCTAAGATTAAGCTACTGTTATGGAAGGTATGACTATACATTCTGTAACATAAACCAATGGGGAAGGACGCCACAGACTTTAAGGTGAAAGAAGAAGACTCGTTAAAATGATTTTCTACTCTTATATATGAATTGCAGCATCCTTCTGCTTTATACTAAATTTTCTTTTGTCATATAACCACAAAAAAAAAGGAACTCTTAGGAGAGATCAAGTTTTCACCAAATTCCAGAAATTGGAACAAAATGAAGTTAAGGGAAGTTAAGAACAGAAAATATACAACCAAAGAATTTCAAAATAAAGAAAGGATTAACAAATTAAAAAACAACAACCGGATAGAAAGGAATGCAAAATCAGGAAGAAAAAATATTTATGTCTAATCTCAATGTTCATAGAAGATTGAATATCATAGTATTCATGGTTGGAGCGGATGCAAGGAAAGGGGATCTTGTTCTTCCTAGAAATAATATATACAGCATGGATATCAGAAGCAATAGGGGAGGAATCAAAAGTCACCAACCTAAGTGATAAAGCAGCAATCAAACATAAAGAAACTAAGAAAAGAAATAATCAAAGATCCTTATCATCCTTTGAATAATTATCTAGCATTGAAGCCACCTTAAATCAATCTAAAAAAAAATGTCAAATAGAGGTGTCTTGAATTGCCACTGATTCAAAATAAAACTGTAAGAAAAAACTTATCTGCAAATCACTAAGCAAAAGAGGACAGTTTATATTTATACACACATGCATCACTTCGACACGTTTGTACAGAAACTATTCACTTCGACTATTCTTGGCATTCACTCAATGAGATCGTGAAAAGAAAACTGAAGTTTAGAAACTAAGGTCGTATAAGTAAAACTCATGTTGTCATGTTTTAGAAAAGAAAAGAGTGTACCAGAATAAGCAAACGGTTATTAGACTGCAAATATCTTTCTACTGAGAGTTCGATAGGAAGCAGAGGCGGAACTTGTCTTGTCCTCAATTGAGCTTCAACAACAGTATCATTCAGTTCACTATGCAAGGTGAAATCAGAATTAGAACAAAACTATGAATATCGTTTCTCCAGGTAATAGTAATAGTAATATTATATAAGGAACAACAACAGTATTGTCAATTGGTTATTTAGTACTTTCAAAAAACTAGTCAATGTCTTGGTTCAAATTTCAAAACAGTACATAAATGAATAATATCTCTTGAAAAGCAAAACCTTTTTTTTTCTGTCAATAGAACACTGCCATTTAGAAATAGAAATAGAAATCCTGTAAACCACATATCTTTGTTTCTTTATCTACTTCAACAATGTCTTAGAATAAGAAAAGGGAAACCAGAACAGAGTCAATTCTGTAAAGTTGGATGAGATTTTTTGTTTTTTAAAAGAAAATAACAATACATAAAAAAATATTAAAAAGGAAGCAATTGCAAGGACAACAGTTAGCAGAAAATAGAAATAATTAGAAATTGTGGAATAAAACTATCATCAATTAAGTTCTACTAAAGAGGAAGTTTCAATTAGCTAGAATCATAGTCAGAATTGGAATTGGATTGTGTTTGCCGCGGAAACGGTTTCCTAAACCAGAAACGTGTTTCCTATTTTCATTATTTACGGAAACATGTCTTATTGGTTTCCAGGAGTTTCTGTTTCTGAAACGAACACGAAACACGGAAACGCTACCGAAGAGGAATTTCCGTGCAACACAGGGGCAAGTTCTGCATATCTAAGCTCTAAGAACAACCATAGGTACAGGTGTCATGTCTTGATGCATAGTTTTTCCTTCAGCTTTGCCATCAGAAATTAAGGTTTACACGCTAGACCACTAGAGTGTTACTGTGAATACCTAACAAAAGTTGCAGCCCACTCTTGTGATGTGTGAGTTGTCACATGCCTGAAATTGTGATCATGCCTTTTTTCTCTTTCACCTTCTGCCATATTCAAAGCATAACCAATCGAAGCAGCTACTTCTGTGATATTCCATGGATTCACCAAAATAGCACCAGCACCAAGAGATTGTGCAGCACCTGCAAACTAGAAATTGATGACAATTGATGTAAAAACTATGAAACTCTCATCTCAATACTTTGATTCAATAACAAGCAAACAATGAATCCAATTAACTTCTTGTTTTGTATTTCTGTTTACAAATTAAATTTTGTATCAGGGCCCATTAGATTGAGGGGGCAATTTTAAAGTACATTGCTGGGTATAAATTTGGAGGACATGGCCTTGTACGCATATTTACTGCACCCACAAAGCTGCAATACACAATTTGAGATAGCTCTTGACCTGTTTAATAACTCAATTCAACTATTTCTTAATATTAATAATGTCATTATTGGATAGATTTTGGTTTTACAATTTCTATTCTACTTAAGACAATAATTTCCCTTATTAATAGAGTACTTTCACAATCCTGTAACAAGATATGTCCCCAAATTTATAGTAATAATGATTTCATTATTGTGCCAAATCCATTTGAGCTATATCTAATCCCTTTGCAACAATACAATCTAAAGAAAAGTGAAAAGCTTTAATTACCTCACTTAGTATGAGGACCCCTTTCTTGAAAGCTTGGCAGGCAACAAATTCATAGCTGACAAGATTCATTCCATCCCTTAAAGATGTGACAAGTGCCACATCTGGAATAACAATTTTAAAAATTATAACAAAATGGAAGAAACAAGAAGGTACAGAAACAAACAGGAGAAAATTATTTATACAGTCAACCAACTCAGACTCAATCAATTACGTTGAATATGAATGTGAGTTTTGTATTGATGTGGCTTCCTACAACTATGAACCGTCGAAACATGATCCGTGTAGCACATCCCTTACGATGGTCTAGGTGAACTAAAATAGGAAGTGCATGTTGATACATGTATTGAAGAGATCTGGAAATAGCAATGCCAATTTTGTAGAATCCGTCATCTTTTCTTTAACAGTTATTAGTTACGAAACATAAGTGATGGCAGTGGAGCACCATGAACCAAGTAATTCTTTCAGCATTTTAATATGTTTTACGTTCATAGCTCGCAATAAATTACTTTGATAAATATATGCCCCTTTACCCTTCCTGACATCCCACTTAAGGTAGGAGTCACTATTACTGTCAACGGTGACTGAAAGCTCTGGCTGGTTAGAGAATCCTATTCCTAATAACCAAGACTTCCTATTACAAGTTTAGCAGTTAATAATTATATATTGGGGAGCGATGCAAAAGAAAAAATCATTTACTGAAGATTTAGAACACCCAAGCCAAATTAGAGAGAGAACCATAAAGAACAACGAACTTCACATAAAGCAGTACCAGTAACAGCATAAAGTGCACATAATGCATGAAAGTCGAGAGATCGATCCTGTAATCGCAAAGCAAATGTATTTAGGTGGGTTACACAATCAGAAATTAAGTGGTTAAAAAGGAAATATGTTTTCAAGATAAGTATTATTGTACAATAAGAATACAAGTTACACATATCCAGACTTTTAATTCATGCAGATCGTGCCTAATTCAACTTTAGTCTATAATGGTTCCCTCAGTACAAAAACTTAACATGTTTTTGAGACTAAGCACTATTGTATAATAAGAATGCATGTGACACTATGCCCAAGCATTTCACTTTAAGGTAGGTATTGCCTTATTTCAACTTCACTCTCCCACTGATTCCCTCAATTTACAAAATATAATAATAATAATAATAGTAATAATAAAAAAATTTCTTAGTACCAGTATTTACACACCTCGTGAAATCACTTCCCTATAAAGGATTAAAACACCATTGGCCCTCTGATCTATCCAAAATGTTGGTTTTTTTCATGAGCTATCCAAAATGTTGATCTTTGCCCGCTGACCTATTATTTTATAACATTTACCTCTTGACCTATCAAACTGAGTGAAATCTTAACCAATGTGAATGGTAAGTTAACAGTTCTATTAAATTTTTAACATTCCATTACAGTTTATGTATCAGGTTTCTATTAGGTATGTTATGGTTTTATTTTATTTATTTTTAATGAATTAACTTACTCTACATATTTATCTAAGTGTCAAATTTTTATTGATGATTGCCACGCGTATTATCTAAAGTAAAAAATCATGCCAAGTTGGACAGTTTGACGAAAATGTAAACTTACTGTCCACATTGGTTGAGATCTCACCAAAGGTTATGGGACAAATGAACTATCATGGAACCAATTGAACTAAAAGTTTAAGCCGGTAGTTAAGGCCTAATTCATATTAATCTAACATACTCCTGCACGCAAATGTCCACTGGGTTTGAAGCGTGTACAACACAGACCCATATTACCATGTGTTGAAATTAAATCAACAAATGAGGTTGTCAGTATTCGAACCCTTGATCACTTGGTCTAAGAGGCTCTTATACCATGTCTTGAAACCAATTGAACTAAAAGCTTAAGCTGATAGGTAAAGCCCAATTCATATTAATATCTGACAGTTACCAAATAATAGGTCATAGGGCAAAGACCAACATTTTGGATAGACCAGGGGCCAATAGTGCTTTAAGCCTACTTAAAATACAACTCCAACTGTCATTTTTACAAAATGATCTTGACAAATTAAGTCAAAACTCAAAGGTCAACAAGACCACGTAAAAAAAAGGAGTAAATATATCAGAAAATTTTGATGAAATGTGTATTTTGGTATCAGGTCCAAAAAGAAGTGGAAGTTTAGACTTGTAATTTTTTTCCTTAGCTCAAAGGAGGCCACGCAATATTTCATGTTATGCATGAAAAATATGGGTCTCTGGTTCTTCACTAGTTATAAAAAGTGAAATTAGTGACATAAAGACAAACCAGATGATGTATTGGCACAGCAGTAAGAGTTCCAAATCTTCCATTAATGCGTCCGACAATCTCATGAACCTGGCTTGTAAGCTTTTGATCTGCAAAATGCAAAAACAACAAGATTATAGTAGAAAATCCATGTCTATAGTGACAAAAGATTAGAGAAAACCACAAAGAAACAAAAATGATATTTGGGCCAACAAAGCAAGTAATTCTTGTGTACCAGTTTCTATGAACTAAGTGCAGGACTATTCTTATTTTGATATTATATCAAAGCAATCCCAAAAGCAGAATTAGCAGTTGTTTTCACATGAAATAATCCCCAACATAGTTACAAACAAAAGGACAGATTGAAAACAAACCATAAACGAAGCAGAAAATACAAATTTAAAGATAAGCAGATCAAAGAAAACATGCAGTGCAACCACTCAAGAATAAAAAACACATCTACAGTTCCACTGTGCAAGCGTTTTCATATAGAAATAAGAACCCTCAACTAACTGATTTGTTATACGTCAGACATTATCGGTGTCAAGTAAAGCTAGATTTTGGTTTAAGCACTCCACAGTTCACAGGCTCACTTATCTGGAACTTCTGCCATATCTCATTGATGGAAGACTGAACTGCTGGTTACATATTTATATATATATGTGTATGCGTGTGTGCGTGCGCGAGCCCGCGCACACGTGTGTCTAGAGAGGAAACAAAAACATTCAGCAAGTTTCCCTGTCATACAATAAAAGTTGATACAGATCAATAAGTTCAAGCTTCCCTGAACATTGAAATCTTATGTGTTATAAACCATGGAAATAGAGAGAAGTCCATCTGAAACCATGTTGATTAAGAGACTACACGGATATATTTTACTTAAGAGCAATACACATATATATAAAAGGTTCTCCTTCAATCAAGGAGACACTTTAGGCCCACATCAGCCTACACCAGTCCTGTAGTAGCCTAAGCATCCTTTAGCTTACTTAGGCATGCTTACATTTATTACATTGATTTATTATAACATCATGGTTCATTAGTGTAACAGACCATGTAATACACTATAATACATGGGATACCATGTAGATTAAGAGCCTACATGAATATATTAAACTTAAGATGAATACACATATTTATACAAGGTTTTCCCTACAATAAAGAAAACATAGTGGCCCTACTAGCAGCCTATAGCTGTCACAGCAGCCTAAGCATGCTATACATTTATTACATTGACTTTCTGTAACACTCCCCTCAAGCTGAAGCATGGATTTTAATCATGCTCAGCTTGCTACAAATACAAATAACATAGTCCTAAAAACAATACACTCAAGATACTTTAGAATATAAAATATAATCCGGGGCACGCGGCCTAGAAGAACAAATCAGCGGAAGAACATCAAGCTTTGTTCCAAAACAGAGAAGCAAAACTCAGTTGTAGCCACATGCAAGAGGCTGCCAGCAACATCAGTGCACAAAAGGAGATTCACCGGAAAACTAACGGGACAGACAAATCGGAAATAGAGAGTCGACGACGGCGGAAGAAGAACCGAGAAATTCTTCTCACAAGGCAGACAACAATGCTGAAAGAAACAGCTCAGAAATGTAAACCCAGAAATTCTGCTCATAAAGCCGAAGACAAATTCTGGAATCTCAATCCAGAAACCCAAAACAGAGACCAAACAAGGCTCTAATCCCATGTAAGGAGGACTTTTCTTACAGCGACGATGATACAGGGTGGCCGGAATATGAGGAAATGCCGATCAGAGGCGGAGAGGATGAACCAGAGGGGTGGTGAGATAAAATGACGTCCCAACAGTGAGTATTCAAGAGACCCAAGCTCTTGACTGAAATGGAACCCTGGGAAATACTACCCAGAAAATATTGAACCCTGGGAAATACTACCCAGAAAATATTGAACCTTGCAGAAACACAACTCTAGAAATACTTCACAACTCTGGAAATACTACCAGAAAAAAGAATTCAGAAACCTTAGACCTTAGGCTCTGATACCATGTAATACACTAGAATACATGGGATACCATGTAGATTAAGAGCCTACATGAATATATTAAACTTAAGATGAATACACATATTTATACAAGGTTTTCCCTACAATAAAGAAAACATAGTGGCCCTACTAGCCGCCTATAGCTGTCACAGCAGCCTAAGCATGCTATACATTTATTACATTGACTTTGTGTAACAATTGGCAAAGGCAGAAGGTGCAAAAACAGGATGCTTTAGCGCTTTTGTCTAGCCAAAAAGCTAAGACCGGTTTTACTTAGAAAGGTAAGTAGACAGAGCAGGAATGAACTTCCTGCAATTTTAAGTTGTTAGATTAAGGAATTGGAGCCATCTCATTGGAAAAATACTAGATAGGACCTTACAAATAATGCCTTAATTTGCATAAAGCCTATGATATGGTTAGAGAGAAACCATTCTGCAAGGTATGAATCATTGCTAACTCAATTATGCCTTCAAACAGAGAAAACCCTGTTTACATAAGAAATTTTTGCTCTGTGGCGCTTCTAGAGTTCCATGCACTTGCAACTTCCAGTTCTTCATTCTTTCTTCATAATATAGTATTGAAAGAAAAATATGTTTTGATATAATCCAGATGGGTATAGAATATTTAGATTCTAGCATTTCAAATCCCAGCTTTATCCTAATTGTTTCTTTCCCAGAAGTCCAATACTATGTTGCACAGAAACAGAAAAGAAACGGATACGAAACGCGGAAACGCTAATGAAGAAGAGTCTCCGTGCAACATAGGTCCAATACCATCTGCAGGAAACCCCCCTAATTCTAATAAGTGCAAGCAAAGTACCATATAATGTTATTAACATCTATTGGAGTAGCCTACATGTTGATTTTTCATATAGGTGAAAACATGAAAATTTACGAGTTTTATCTTATGAAAAAAATACATTCATTGAGGATGTAAGCATACATTCAGGGACATCAGTCCTTGTTGGCACAGCTATTTGCAACAAAACGACTTTGTCACGCCAATCTGGATTTTCCTCGAGGAATTGTTCAAACGCCAAAATCTTTTGGGGAATCCCTTTAATCATATCAAGACGATCAACTCCTAACATTACCTGCCCACATTGAAAAAGTAACTACCAGTAATCAAAAAGTAAAACAATGTAATCTTAATAATAGCCCGCAAATGATCTTCATATATGAACCTGTAATAGTGGACTTGAATTTATGAGAATGGGCAAGTCGTTCATTCTAGACTACCAACAACTTGAATTATGTTTGCATAATCAAATTGGAAAGAAATAATTGAAAATAAAAACACCATGGCAACAGAACAGCTATCAGGACTACAAACTCAGTGTTCCAAACATCAAATAAGAAAACGAAAAAGCATTCATGTGAAAATTAAAATCAACAGCAAGGTTAGATAAGAAAGGCAAAAAGAAACTACAATATAGAACTCCATGTTTAAGCAAAACTTAAAATTTTAGCTTATTTTCTAATTTTGTGTAAGCATTATTATGCAGCCAGACTTAAGAGAAAAAATCTCAAAAACAAACTAATAAGAAACAGAACATAGTTCTCACACCCATGTAAGAATATTAGAACACAAGTTTTTTTAATGCAGATTAGTAAAAAACAGTAGAACTAGAAGATACGATAATCTGACAAAAGAACAAGAAATCCAAACCTTTCTTCCTGCAAATCTCTCTTTCAATTCTTTCATGTGGTCTTGGACCTGAGGGAGTGCAAGAGCTCGAATGAACCGCTCAGAATCAATCCCAATAGGAAACTGTAGTTTCAATCTCCCAAAAACAAAATGTTGGCATCATGAGGAAGAATCAGGGTGTTTAAATGGACTTATATGTAAGGCCAAAGAGATCCGTTCACTAATAATAAAGAAGCAACAATGTTGCAGATGCATTGATAAAGAAAGAACAAAGTGATCAGCTGATATACCGCAGCCACACGAGTCAATTTTCCCTGATCCTCTACTCCTTCAGGTGTACCCTCTAGTCCAAGGATACGAGTACATGCACTCACAAAATGCCTTGCATAATCATATGTGTGGAAGCTGGAAATAAAAGAACCCACCAATTAGAAACTAGTAAACTAGTGATCCTTAAACAAAGCTCCCACTGAAACAAATTTGTCAGAAAAGATTGTTACTATTTCTTATTACACCATAACACCATTGGACTCAGTTGGTTCACTTGTAAGCATTCAGAAAGAAGATTGACAGAATCATATGTGTGGAAGCTGGAAGTGAAAGAACCCAGCCATTATAAACCAGTAAACTAATGATCCCTAAGAAAAGCTCCCACTGAAATTCTGTCAGAAAAGATTCTTATCATTTCTTATCACATCATGCCACCATTGGAATCAAGTGGTTCACTTGTAAGCATTCAAGAAGGAGGTTGACGGAATGTCTAACTAATGTGCAGAATTAGACAAAGAACATTAAAGGTAGAGAACCAAAATTACCATAGTTTAGGACAACTATAGCAATTTTAAAGGTTCTTTTTTTTTGGTGAGCAAAGACGTACTTATTTCTTGACAGGGTATTAGATAATGTTTGCAAATACAATGTAAAAATCTACAGGCGTTGAATTGTATGGAAATCTATATAAAATAAATTGCAGAATCAAGACTTTACTAATACAAGAGACATTTCATATTTTCAGTGCCATAAGAAGACAATACCCCTATCCTATGTATCCCAAATTTGATAGAGAAGAGAATAATATAAAGTTTCAAAAACAAGACTAACTGATATAGAGTATATTCAATGTAAAATACGTAAAAAGCCAATAAGTTGTGCCCCCATGCTAATATAGAATGCCATAAACCATGTCTAAGCACTTAATTTTCTACAGGTACTCATGTAGCTAGCAAGCCCAAGCCTGAATTGTGTTGCATAGACCAAAAGGTCAACCAAAAAACTTATGCTTGGCTTATACAAATGATCGCCCAACAATTTGACTCTGCTACAGTGCTGTGGTTAGTAACTACTTACTGGGAATTTAGGCTACAGTCTCATATAATTGCCTGATTGAATACCCACATGCAAATATGCTAATGCATACAATGAACTGAATTATGAAGGGCATCTTATTATATTGAATCCATAAATTTTTTTTTCAATTAAAAAAGACCATAATTTTTGCAATGTCCAGATGAACTTTTGGATGTGATTGTTCAAATTGCATATTGGGCATCAGCTGACTTGGTGACAATTAATCTGTTGCAGTACATGATATCCTTCTTCAGCAGACAAATAATTAATGAAGCACATTCAAGAACTCTGAGAAGCATAAATCTAGGCCTGGGTGCATTTTCACAAGCAATTCCATTAATCTGAATTTTACAGTGATATTAAAATTGCAAGCATTTTTAAGGCATTAAAGAATATCAATCTAAACATACGAAGCAATTCAGGGCTTACAGAAGGCCAGCGGAAGAATGTACTTCAAAATCTTATGTTGTAATATAAATAACTTACCCAACTAAATCAGCAGCAAGAACAGATCTCAACAAGTCAGAACGAGATGGCAGCATCCTATGTATTTCTGAAGAAGGAAAGGGTGTGTGGAGAAACCAACCAACTTTCATTTTGCTGTTATGTTCTTTCAAACATTTGGGAAGAAACATTAGATGGTAATCATGGCACCAAACAACATCCCCCTCCTGGTAATGCTCATTTACAACATCAGCAAACATTTGGTTTGCCCTCTTATATGCATCAAACTGAGACTGAAAGCTACGAGTAGTTGCAAGTCGATCTTCTTGGGGAAGTCCAAGATAATGGAAGAGTGGCCAGAGCATGTTGTTACAGTAACCATTATAATACTGATGCACAACATCTTCATCAAGAAAAACAGGGATGCACCTCTGCAGTCAATAGAGCAGAATTAAGAAGAAATGCCTTGTGCACACTATGTCTAGAGAGGAAAGTAATGGTGATGGAAAATGGGGAAGAGAGTTCATGCATACAGTTATGCTAAATCAAAGACAAAATAAACAATGTCAATGAGAACTTCAAGAATTTGAACCTTTTCAGCAAGAGCTTTAGTTAGTGCCTCTTGTCCAGCTTCATCAGGCACATTTACACCAGCCCAGCCAATCCATCTAGCATCAAACTCCTTCACACCTTCAACCAAAATGATAAGGTCTCAGATTATTGTTTTTCATTTCATCAATAAGAACTAAGGAAATTTATATGGATCAATGGGAAACAAAGGCTGAAGAAGCTTTCTGATGTACAAAAGACCACGTAGCACATATAATTAAAGCAGGATTCATTATGCAGTAACTGTACAATGCAGATCACTTGGGTAGCAAAGCATGGTTGGTTTGGGGTACTCGACCTGGAAGTACAAGGTCACTGTCAATGAATTCTTGGAGAAAGGAACTTTAAACTGATGATAACTTGAGAATGCCAGACCATGGGCAAGTCCTGGCAGTAACCATTTACATATTTTGGTGTATTGCATATGGTACATGAGGAATATGATTATTTTAAAGACTGCAAATCTAAAGGAAACGGAAGAAATAGTAAATAAAGCTTTCAAGGAGGTCGGGACTACACTAGTTTTTTCACAGATATCCTACTCCAGCAGATGGAATCTACCACCAATAGGAATCAAAAAAGTTTTGCTCTGATGCAGCTTCTCTAAAGACACAAAACAAGCAAACTCAACCATGATAGCCAAGCCTCAAAGCTATGAAGCTTTGGCCTCAAAGAAAGCAGTTCATGCTGCCAAAGTAATGGTAATCAACCAAACCAATTTTGAGCCAGACTCCTTACACCATAAGATTGTCTATTGAGGCTCCAGACCAAGTTATCTTTTGGTACATTGATCCTATAGTGTCTGATTTTTAATTAATTCCTCAAGAGAAGCCTTTCTATACTTCCAATTATGTTAGACAGCCAAGGTTGCCGCTTACTGAATAACTTGGGTGCATATTTCTTTAACTGCACAATACATTGGGTTCATTTTCCTCCATCTCATTTAGTGATCTCATTGAATTCTACTGCCAACTTCTGACAATTGATTGTGAAGTAATGAAACAATTATATCTGAAAAACAATAAAGACAGTAGAAAGGAAAAAAGTGTGTGCTACAACAGGAAATGAAAATGGGAAGAAAAACATGGGGCATCACTCACCTAAAAGTGCACTGACTAGCCCCCCTACACTAATCTCAAGTTGCCATGAATCTTCACTTTGCCTAACTGCAGAGACTGGCAACCTGTTAGCAACCACCAATAAACGTTGTTTAGGTGGCCATGCATCTGGCAGTTCACTTCCATCAAACCCTTCTAACAGAGCTTCGTCCTTAATTGCACCAGAATGTTCATCCTCATTAGAAACTGAATCATTTGTGAAGAGCTCTGGTTCTGTGTTATTTTCACCCACTTCATCAGTCGAAGTAAAAATCTTGTTGATCCTCCGAAGCTCTCTCTCACGCAGAAGCCTTTCTAATCTAGTTCTGGGAGTGACAGGAGAGCAGACAGGAGGACAGCTAAACTTATTTCCTGGCATATGCTTAGTCGGCAGCAAAGCCTGCAATTTCCAAATCTTATTCATGCTGACACATTACATATATTCTTTCTTGACATTGTAAATAGGCTCATTTATAACTGCTTAGCAGAAAAATAAAAGGATAAAAGAAAAAAAAAACAATCATAAGTATGCAACCCATTCACATAATCGCATAGTGTTGGTGATTGGAAAAACATGCTCTTAAATTTTTCAGATATCAGATTAACTCTCAACTAAAATTCCATTTTCAAATTCTCGTATTAATTGGATCAAAAGATCAAAACTATGGGCCTTAGCATATGTCTTTTTTTTCCTCCATCTTAAGAACTCAAAACTGCAAACGACTTTCAGACAATCATGCAAAAGCATCTTTCCTTTCCATCACTGGCCATTCGAAACAGCAAGCAAAATATGATTTTTTTTTTTAATGATAGTACAGTAATATAGCAAAAGAATGCAGTAGGCAATAGAATACGACAAAAACAATATGGAAAAGATAAATAAAGGCTTAAGAGCTCTTACATGGCCAGTCATTAGAGTTTAAGAAAGGCAGATACAATTTAATTTCGACCTAAGATTGCAATTGGAAAAATGAATAGATATTAGTTCTCATCTAAATAAAATAATGAATAAGCAGGAGAGAAGAAACAGATGAAATGCAAAATTGCCATTAACATCACATAACAGAAGAACAAAAATATTGCAACCAGTCACCAGAACACGTGAGCCAAACACGCAAACGGAATCGTCATCGAGAGATAAACAGCAATTCATTTACAATGCAAAACATGAGAATGAAGCGATATTCGAAACCAAACAAAGAGCGAAGTAAATTGATGAAATCGAAGAAAAATCAGTGAGTGAAGGCAAAAAAACAAAAATGCAGAACAAAATCAAAGCACCGTTTCACGATAAGCGAAAATCAAAAAAGCGAATAGGTTACCAGTTAAAGAAGAAAAATGCAGATACGATGAAGAGGGATATGAAATTGAAGAGAGTGAAAAAGGAAGGGAAATTGAAAAGGAAGGGTGTAAAAGAGCCATACGAAGAGTGGAGACGAGGAAGCAAGTTGGCAAAAGCGATATTTAAGGGGGGGCAGCTGTGGTGTGCCAGAGATAACAGAAAAATCTACATTTATATATATGTGTTCTTGAATGGATTGGAACATACTACAAACACATTTGATTTCGATATTTTATCTATCCATCGTCCATGCAGAATTCGAATATAATAATGCTAATATTCATGACAATTCACAAGTACGGAAATTTTCGCCTTTCTATTTTCCTTTCTCGGTGAGAGAATCTTTGTATTTTATTTTATTTATCCTCGCTTATATATGTACCTATCTCATTAATAGTAATTAATTTCTCATTAAGTTAATTATTTTTTAACAATAAGAGTATTAAGGAAATTCTGAAACCCCCTCCTCGAGTTGGAACTGCATCGGATAGTCCAATTTGGAATGAAAGCAAGTCGGGTTTGTATACGATAAAGAGTGCTTATGCATTAGCAACAGAGGTGGTGGCTCCGAATAATCATCTGATTATTATGGGTGATTGGGATAAAATTTGGATGGCAAATATTCCGTACAAAGTTAGATTTTTTGTTTGGCGTCTTGGCAGGAATTGTTTGCCATTGCGTTTTAATTTGTGCAGGAGAGGATTATTGATTTCGAATGATAGGTGTGTTGTATGTGGTATTGATTTTGAAGATGATTGGCACCTATTCCTTTTATGTCCTTTTGCTGTTAGTGTTTGGCGGGATGTGGGATTATTGTTGCTTTTGCAACCTTTGGTGGAAGCGGCTGATAGTTTCTTGGATTTTATTTTTGCTGCTATGACTGTTTTATCCAGGATTAATGGGGAGAAATTCCTAATGATATTGTTGAGTTTATGGAGAAGCATAAATAAAAAGTTGTGGAAGAATGTAGTGGAAAGCTCATTCCAAGCTATTACTGTGGTTGCCGAGGTTCTGAGGGATTGGAAGAAAGGCGAGAGCTGCTGCAAGGTGTGGTGTTTTGGGGGCAGTAGTGGGTCTGTCTAAAGCCCAGTGGCAAAAGCCGTCCTCGGGTTTAAAATGTAATGTGGATGCGGCTTGTTCTGGGGACACCATGCAGGTTGGGATGGGCGCTGTTTTAAGAGACAATGATGGAAGGTTTGTTGCAGCAAGAACCGCAACTGTGGTTGGATTACCGTCGGTGCAAGAGTGTGAGGTATTGGCACTCTTTTCAGCATTGAAATGGGTGACGGATGAGGGATTTAGCCAAGTGATTTTTGAGTCAGATGCGAAATCGGTGGTCGATGCTATTAATTCCAATACTGACGATGTATCGGAGTTTGGTTCGTTGGTGTCATGTTGTCGTTCTCTTCTTCTTAACAACAATTATTCTGTTTGTTTTGCAAGGCGACAAGCGAACGGGGTGGCTCACTCTTTAGCGAAGTCCTCTCGTTCTTATTCTTGTCCCATGTTTTTTGATGTTGTTCCGTCTTTTTTACAATTTGTACTTAACATTGATTGTCCAATAGAGGCTTATTAAATGCATTCTTTTCGAAAAAAAAAAAGAAAAAAAACAATAAGAGTATTAAGGGTATTTTTGATGAGTTGTTAAAATAGGTATAGAAGAAAAATTGAAATTTTTTTTATATATAACAGGAAAATTGAAAAATCTTTTATATATATATATTTATTTATAATTTATAATTTATAATAAATTGATATATTAGTATTAGATCAAAATTGAAAAGTCATTTATTCATTTATAATAGAAGCATAGAGAAATGAACAATAAGAGCTTTTAAAGTATTTTTTGATGATTGTCAAAACAGTAACAAATGAAAATTGAAGAGTTGTTTATATATATTTATTTATAATTTATAATAAATTGATTTCTCATATATTAGTGTTGGATCATTTTTTTTTTTTTTTTGAGAAAAAGTGGTGGATCAAACAGCTATTTCTTTATTCCTTATATCTATACTATATATAATAAGAAAGAAATGAAGTAGAAGAGTTTTAAATGCATTCTTTATGATTGTCAAAATAGTAACAAATGAAAATTAAAAAGCCATTTATATATATATTTATTTATAATTTATAATAATAATAATAGAAGCAGAGAGAAATGAACAATAAGAGTTTTAAAAGTATTTTTTTATGATTGTCAAAATAGTAACAAAAGAAAATTGAAGAGTCATTTATATATATTTAATTATAATTTATAATAAATTGATTTTTTTAACTTATAATAAATTGATTTCATTTCTCGTATATTAGTGTTGGATCAAAATTGAACAGGTATTTCTTTATTCCTTATCCAATGGTGAAAACATACCAAGTAATGGTACTTTGTCAAAAACAAAGTAACCATAGAAGACACCTATATACTATATGTAATAACAGAAGCAGAAAGAAATGAACTAGAAGAGTTTTAAAGGCATTCTTTATGATTGTCAAAATAGTAACAAATAAAAATTGAAAATTCATTTATATATATTTATTTATAATTTATAATAAATTGAATTCATTCCCCGTATATTAGTGCTGGATTTATTCCTCATATATATACTATATATAATAACAGAAGCAAATAGAAATAACAAGAATAGTTTTAAATGTATTTTTGATGCAAAAGGAAAATTGAAAAGTAATTTATATATATTTATTTATAATTTATAATAAATTGAATTTATTTCCCGTATATTAGTGTTGGATCAAAATTGAAAAGTTATTTATTCATTCGTCATATCTATACTATATATAATAACAGAAGTAGAGAGAAATGAACAATAAGAGTTTTTAATGGTATTTTTTATGATTGTCAAAATAGTAACAGAATTGAAAAGCCATTTATATATATTTATTTATATATAATGAATTGATTTCATTTTCCATATATTAATGTTGGATCAAAATGAAAAAGCCATTTATTCATTCCTAATATCTATACTATATATAATAACAGAAGCAAAGAGAAATTAACAAGAATAGTTTTAAAGGTATTTTTGATGAGTTGTCAAAATAGAAACAAAAGGAAAATTGAAAAGTCATTTATATATATATTTATTTTATAATTTATAATAAATTGAATTCATTTCCCGTATATTAGTGTTGGATCAAAACTGAAAAGTTTATATCTATACTATATATATAATAACAGAAGCAGAGAGAAATGAACAAGAAGAGTTTTAATGGTATTTTTTTTTTTGAATGAAGGTTGGGACGTGAAGGAAGGCCGGGCATCCCAACTAGGTTAGCACCCCCAACACAACCAACAACCCTTTTATTAAAAAAGAATAAAAAATACAGAGCAGAGATGGGGAGAGAAGAAAAAAGAAGGAAAAAAAAAAGAAAAAAGAATTACATAACACGAATATGCGCTACATTGCATAAGTCGTCAAAAACAAAAGTCTGACAGAAGTAGGGAGCCGAGTGCCACCAGCAGGGAGAGCTTGCCGATTGCCCATGGTTCACGAGTCTATTTGCTGCCTGATTCCCTTCCCTAAAAATATGAGTAGCTCTCCAATTCATTACTGATAAAAGTCTTCTGCATCTCTGCCAATCTCTCTTGATTTTCCAGGGGACCTCAACCTGATTATTATTCAGCAGCTGCACTGCATACAATGAGTCAGATTCGATCCAGATATTGCGCCAGCTTCTATTCCACGCAGCTTCAACTGCATAAGTAATTGCCTGGAGTTCAGCGAGGTGAGCCGGCGTATTCGGAATTGGGAAAGCGAAACATCCGACTACAAAGCCCCTTGAGTTTCTAAACAGCCCACCTGTGCCTGCTTCACTGAAGCACTTGAAGCACCATCTGTGTTTACCTTGATCCAATAAGCCGGGGGGACAAGCCAACAAATAGTCACAAGATCTTGTTCCTGGGGTGGGCAGACAGAAGTGGCAGCCACTCCTCTGTATTCAAAAATCAAGCGAAACAACCTGTGCCTAAGAGTTTGGATTGAAGGAAGCTCATTCTCAAAAATAGCTTGGTTTCTAATATGCCAGATGAACCAGACACGCGAAACAACCGCAAAAATCCAAAACTTTCTTCTGCTGCGCCTGATACGATAATCTCGCAACATTGTAAAGTAGTCCGCAAAGGATTTCGCATACCTGGTAGTGATATCAAAAACATTAAAAATGCTAGACCAGAGCTCTTTAGTAACTGCGCAGGTTACAAAAAGGTGAAAGGCGGATTCTTCATGCGATTTACACAGCTCGCATCTTTGGGCTAGCGCAAATCCGCGGGCCTGCAGTAGAGGCTGAATTGCAAGCTTTCCATGCAGCAGCATCCAGCAAGTTGCAGCTCATTTGGGAGGGATGAAGGGATTCCAAACGAACCTGCTCCAAGACACCTTGTCCCTTTGAATAAGGCTCGACAGACTTTGCCGTAACCATACCGGACTCTGACGGTTGCCAAACGCACAGATCAGAGCCGTCAAAAGCTTCCACTTGGCTGATATTGAATTGAACTTGGTCAGGCAACTCGTGTAGATTGAACCAAGCGCCATTTAATCTGTAATTCTGAATAGGATCAATCAATTTAGCCTGTAATTTTTTGGGAATGCCAACCTGGTCTGCAACCGACGGCATAATCCATTTGTCTGTCCAAAACTTCAGCCTCAAGTTTTCTCCAATCCACCAAACAGAATCATCATTAATCAGATGAAAATTGTTTCTTAGCGAGGACCAAATGGAAGAATTAGAGATGTATCTCTTAGGAATGCCAAAAGGTTCCAGAAATCTGAGACGAACCAGGTTGATGATGAATCCATGTCCCTGAATGAGGTCCCAGCTGAATTTCGCAAGTAAGGCCGTATTGAAAGTTTTCAGATCTTTGATACCTAAACCTCCATGAACAATTTGCTTGCAGCAGATATTCCAAGGAACCACTATGAGTTTTCTTCGATCCCTGTCTCTAGTCCAAAGGAAGTTACGGATAGCTCTGTTAAGACGCTTTAAGAGCGCAGTGGGCCATCAATACAATAGAAAGGAGTGCACTAGAGCTCCAGTTAGAGCAGATTTGATCAGCGTAAGCCTGCCCGCAAAAGACAGGGAGTGCCCCCTCCAGAGACTAAATTTAGAGAGGAATTTATCAATCAGAGGATTCAAGAACTGGGATCTAGGAGCTCCTTGAAACAGCGGAACCCCCAGATAGATAAATGGGAGTTCAGTCTGTCGAATTCCCAGGATGTCAGAAAGACGAGCTCGTCTTGAAGATGAAATAAAATGTCCAAATAGAACCTGTGATTTGCTCCAATTAACAGCCTGACCAGAGAAGTCCTCATAGAGCTTGAAGAAGTCTCTGATGCACTTCATATTCTTCGTCGAGGCCCTTGCGAAAATCAACATATCATCTGCATAAAAAAGATGAGAAGGGAAACCGGCATTGTTGGTATACAGCATAGGATCAAATTTGCCCTCAGCAATCATTTTAGAAATCCATCTACCCAGAAAATCCTCAGCAATCCCAAACAGTGTGGAGGATAACGGATCACCCTGCCTAACTCCACATGAACAGGCAAAGAAGCCTTTAATTCCACCTTGAAGAGAAATTGAGATTCTAGCGGATCTCAGAATCTCCAATATCCAGTTTCTAAATTTCAGTGAGAAGCCAAAAGATTCAAGAATGGCCAGAAGGAAATTCCAGTCAAGTGTGTCAAAGGCCTTTCTGATATCAATTTTGAGGGCCATATTACCCCCAAAGCACTTCTTTTTAAGCATGTTAACACCCTCAGATGCGGCAGCTATGCAGTGGTGGATGCTTCTGCCTGCTATGAAGCCAAATTGGTTGAGAGAAATGATTCTAGATGCAATAGGAGCAAGTCTGTCAGCAATAATTTTTGAAATGATCTTGTAATTGAAATTTCCCATAGCAACAGGTCTGAAATGTTGAATTTCGTTAGCCCCTTCCACCTTAGGGATGAGAGCCATAATGCTCGCATTCAGACCAGGAAGCATATGACCAGAGTCAAAGAAGCTGAAAACCATTTGACAAACATCGTTGCCAATTATGTCCCAAAAGTGTTGGTAGAATGTACCTCCAAAGCCATCAGGACCGGGCGAGCTGTCTTTACTCATGTTGAAGACGGCTTTACGAATTTCATCTGTAGAGGGTCACTGTGTTAGCAGCTCATCATCCAAAGCCGTGACACATTGCGGAATAACCGATCTGACATCTTCATAGTTGATGTGTCTCACTCTGCCAGTGAATAAGTCTTCATAATATCTTATTACGTGCTGAGCAATTGTGTTTTCATCACTAACAATTGTGTTGTTAATTAGAAGATTGTCAGGAGATGATTGTACCTTTCTAATTTTGACAGACCTGTGAAAATAGGCAGAATTACGATCTCCGGCTTTCAGCCATTTCTCCCTGCTTTTGTCCCTGAGCAGTAATTCTTGTTTGTAGAGTTGCAGATCAAGTTCCTTTTAGGCCTCTAATTCCTGAGCAAACCGAGTATCATTAAGACCCTCTCTCGAAATGCAGATTTGGATCTCCTCAAGTTTTGACTGAGCGTCTCTTATGTTGTTGTCAACCAGCCCAAAAGTATCCTTGTTCCAAGTCCGAAGTTTAGGTCTTAGAGATTTCAGCTTGTGACATAACAGATGTGCCGGCGGGAGAGAGATATTGCAAGAAGACCAATGATCAGCCACTAGATTTCTCAGCGAATCGTGAGTGATCCATATAGAAAGAAAGCGAAACCTGCTTTTTCTGACAGCTCCAGAAGCACAGGAAAGAAGGATCGGGGAGTGATCAGACTTACTTCGCGGAAGAATGCAGCAGTTTAAACTATCCCAACTGTCAATGAAATCATCGTTCACCAAAGCCTGGTCCAGTTTGCATTCTACATGAGCAGCCCCCCTTCTCCCATTAGACCAGGTGAATTGAAGACCAGAACTGTCAATTTCTGTCAATTCACCGTTTCTGATGAATTCCCTGAAGTCCCGACAGCTCCCTTCCGAGGGACTGATTCCAGTTTTTTCATGGGCGCCCGTAATTGCATTGAAATCTCCTAGGACTAGCCTTTTATTGCAGACTTGGTTAGAGAGGAGAGAGCTCCAGAGTACTTGTCTTCTAATTGCCGTATTGCTACCATAAACAAAGGATATTTGGTAGCTCTCCTGATTCAGAACGTATTTGATAGAGATGTATTGCTCATGATTGATAACAGATGAGCAGCGACCGCTGCAGCCAAGTTTGCAGAAGATCCAAATTGAGTTATTCTGATTGTTGTCGATGCGTTGCATACCGATAGAGTTCCAGAAGAGGATGGAAATTCTGTCGAAATCAACCATAGGTTCAGCTAAGCACAGCTGATCAAGCTGATTGGAGATACATAGCTGTTTAAGAGCCCTTTGGGTTCCCTCGTTCAGAATTCCCCTGTAATTCCAGAACAGAATCTTCATATGAATTATACAGTAGATCGAATGCGCCCTGACAGACGTGATTCACTTTTCTTGCCCTTAGACTTCTTGCGAGCTGTTATCCAGTCACTCCCCTCAGCCGCAAACTCATTCCCAGAGCAAAGTTCTCTGTTATATGACCGAGCCATATGATGTGTCCATTCAATTGATTCAGATAGAAAATTAACCCCTTTGGGAGTCCCTGCCGGAAGCTGAGTTTCTGTGTTCTCAGAGTCAGACGCATAGCGCCTATCATCATCGTTGGGATCATCCCAGGCATCACGGACCCCTTTCTCAGAACTCTGCCTATGCGTCGCAGGCTTGTGGATGATCAATTGCAACTCTTTCCCACTTATCACGTTATCCTCAGAGTGCAAAGGGGGGACATCCGCATTCTGCTGTACAGAATCTGCAGGTGGGGCAGACCTCCAAACCGAGGAGGGAGGTTTAGTCTTTGAAATCTTCTGTGATTGAGGTTTGGATTTGGCATTCCTCCTGCATACAGAAGCATCATGTCCAATAGAAGAGCAAGTACTACATAGCATAGGCAGATTCTCATACTCAAGAAATACCCAATGCTTTTGGTTTTCCGTGTCAACCCGTATCCTGTCTTGGATGTCCATAGAAAGTTCAACATCTATGAGCACTCTAGCATAATGTCCAAACTCGCCGTTAACAGTGTTGCTATCAAATCTAATTGAAACTCCTACAGCTCTAGCAATGCTAGCGATAATTCTGGTATCCCAGAATTCCCAGGGCAAATTATAAAATCTTATCCAGACTTGCGCGGAGGTAGTTTTGTGCATGTCAGGATTGAAACCAGGATACCACGGAGAGAACCTGATGATTCCTGGCTTTAAGGAAATAGCTCCGTGCTCCGAAATCACCTGCAACGCCTTTTCATTAGGCATAACGAATTGGTAGAATCCCTTACCTAGAGATATCATTTTCCACTCTAGGTTATGCTTCCATTTTTGATTTAGCAGCTGTTTGAGGTCGGCATGCTTCCATGGTTTCTCTCCTTTACTCAAAAATACTCTTCCGATGATCGAGAATTGCACGGCTTTGATCCTTTCCTCGTAAATCTTCTGTGGGACTTTCACTGCCTTAAAACCCCCTTCTTCCGTAACCAGCGGCGGAGAAGAGCAGGTCGAGTTGAGCAGCGACGGCGGAGGGATCGAAATAGAGGGTATTGATTTCTTGACAACATCCGCGAAGGAGGTTGCTGCAGGCGACGATCTACTGGTCTCTGATTTGGAGAAGTTGGCGAAAGCCTTCCGATCGAAAAGGTGGGCAATCGCAATGGATGCGCCGTCACCGGGGGATGAGGTCGCCATATTCGTCACATTTTTTTACCAAATAAGTTAGTTGTTTTTCATGGTATTTTTTTATTATTGTCAAAATAGTAACAAAAAAATTTGAAAACTCATATATATATATATACTATATATAATAGCGGAAACAGAGAGAAATGAGGATAAGTGTTTTAGAGGCCTTTTTGATGAGTTGTCAACGTAGTAAAAAAAATCAAAATTAAAAGGATTTAAGGAAGCATAGAGAAATGAGAAGAAGTGTTTTAGAAGTATTTTTGATGAGTTGTCAATGTAGTAAAAAAAATCAAAATTAAAAGGATTTAATAATTAATTAAAAATAACAGATTTATATTTATAATATATTAAACAATTACTAGCCCATTAATTAAAATAATAAAATAAAGTAAGAGTTACAGGAATATGAAAAAACACAAAGCAAAGGAAATCCAAAAGTTACAAATAAACTTCTATATAAAGCATGATAAATAGTATTCCAACTTTATATTCATTGGTCATGATAGATTGTATTATATTTTTGAAGATAATTATTCGATTTTTCATATGTTGTAGTTATTTTGTTCTCAATTGTATTTTATTTTTATTAAACAATAGTTATTATAGTTTCATATTTCAGATCCATTTCTTCTGTTATCCAGGTCCTATACCTCTCGCAACTTTATCTATGTTTTCTTTTTTATTTGTCGTTTTTTTCAAACTGATATCTCCAATTGAAGAAATCCGATAGAAATATAAGGTGCATAGACAACAAAAATCGGGAAACACAAAAGTATCAAAAATTACAAAAAATTCTTATGTTTATCAAGGTAATTATTCGATTTTTTTTCATATGTTGTAGTTTTTTTATTCTCAATTATGTTGTTGTTTTATTTTTATTAAACAATAGTTATTATAATTTCATCTTTCAGAGATGAAATTCCATTTCTGTTGTTACCCAGGTTCCATACATCTTGCTACCTTATCCATGTTTTTTTTTTTTTTTTTGATGAAAAAGGCAACTTGTATTAAGGAAATTGATCAAGTTCAATACAAGGAGCTAAAAATGCTGGAAAATCAGCAATAAGAATTTGAGGACTACAAAGAGAAATTCCCCATTTCGCTAACTCGTGAGCAGCAGCATTAGACGAACGTCCTTCGTACACGAAGCACACCTCAGAAAAAGATTGAGCTACTGTCAGAATATGTTGAACCACCACATCAATGTAACAAACATCCCTAGCATCCTGAACTGCTTCAATAGCCATTTTGCAATCCGACGAAACCACCACATTAGAAAAACCACACTCTTTCGCAAAAATTAACCCATTTAAAATGGCTAAAATTTCCGCATGCATCACAGACCAACACAAACCCAATGGACACGCCCCACTCATCAGAACCTTACCCAAATTATCCCGTACCAAAAAACCAGCCGCCCCACAACATCCTCGCGAAGAGAATGATGCATCACAATTCAATTTAACAAAACAAGAAGGAGGAGGCATCCATTTTTCCAGAAGATTACAAGAAACCATAGAAGAAGGGATAGTACTTACCGAATCAACAGCTCTACTAGCCCCATTAACGAAAGCCTGATCATCAAGAGACTTCTCGCCA